>NW_025813792.1:94016-129016 GCF_021917145.1 Hypomesus transpacificus
TCTGGATAAATGTCACGTTAGGGGAGCTTGGCTTTCTGAAGAGGATTCACTGAGGGAAGACTCAAGCAGACCACATTCTCTTTATCGCTCCCAGGAGTGGAACTCGTTTTGCTGACCTCTGCAAATGTGAGGCAGCGTGATGTCAAAACACAGAATGAGGCCCTCAACCCAAATGTAACATTTTGTGTCAAAGTACTTTACAGCGTGATAAGATTTGTCTTCATTTTATCAATTAATCGTTATTTTGCACATCTGTCGAAACGTTAATGGAGAGAACAACTGTGTGTGTGTGTTAGACAGAGGGAGACAGATAAAGAAAGAGAGAGGTGTGTGTGTATGTGTGTGTGTGTGTGTGTGTGTGTATGTGTATGTGTATGTGTGAGAGGGAATGTGTGCAAGCGATAGAGCAATGTGTGTGTGTGACAGCTCGACTGTAGCTGTTGTTATTGAGGGAAGCTGTTCCTCCTGGACTCCAGTCAGGTGTGATTCAGCAGATCAAGCGGGCTGTCAGCAGGCCCCAGCAGCAATGCCTCTATTACCTGGACACATGTGATTTATGTATGTGACCCTGTGACCCCAACCCCTGAGGTGTCTGCTTTATGGCCCTCTCTCTCTCTCTCTCTCTCTCTCTCTCTCTCTCTCTCTCTCTCTCTCTCTCTCTCTCTCTCTCTCTCTCTCTCTCTCTCTCTCTCTCTCTCTGTCTCTCTCTCTCTCTCTTCACACATTGTATTTGTTTATATTTTGAAAGTATTTTTTTAAGAAGTACTAGTAAGTAAGTTTTGGTTCTCCATGAAGGTCACATCATGTATGTTTTTCTGTCTCTCTCTCACACACAGACACACACACACATTACTCTCTATCTGTCTTTCTTAAATGCTTTATCTCTCGCTTTCTCTCTTTGACACACAAACACACACACACAACCTCCCCACCACACACACACACACACAAACACCACACACACACTCATTCACATCCCCCTCTCCAGCCCATTGCCAGGACTGAGGATGTTTGTTTCGATGCCGTGTGTACTGAGGTGTTTACTTTTCCTCGAGCCGGCCTGCTTGCAAAAATATTTTCCATCGACTCCAAAGATGGCGTCTGCGTCGCCTTCGATCGGACGACAGGCCCCGTCAGGTAAACACAAACACGGAGCGAGGCCCTGCTCGGACCTCCCTGGCAGGTCAGAGGTCGGCGGGACTCAGAGGGCGGTGCAGATTGACGGGTAAACATGTCCCGTACCTCTGGGTTACCCCGGGAGACAAGCTGAAGTGTCCGTTAAGCTAACTGGTGTTGATACTTCGTCACAGGCTCTTCCGCTCAAACCCCCTCCTGTTTGGGGAGCTGCTGAGCTGCCAGGTCAGGAGTTCACACGTTTGGCCCTCAGAGTTTGTCAGGGAGTTAGGATATTATCCCGTAATATTGGAAGTTCAGATTCTCAACCTGCATTGCAGTTACGGGCAACAGCTTTTCTTCGGGTGAAAAGTCATGCCATGAAACAGTTGGCAGTTGGAATGAAGGGCAGTATTCCTTTATGTTACCAGAATTTACTTTGAACAAGGTGATATGGTAACTACATAATGATTATAGTCATTATATAGTAATGACATAACAAGTTCGTAAGTGACTTTCCTTAAAGGCTGTCGCACCTCGGCCAGCTCGGCTGCCCAGAGGGTCGCTGGCCGGTGTCACATGATCTAGTTCATCCTCATCCTCACAAAGAACAAGGAAGTGCGTGTCAGATCAAGCTATACAGTAACGCGCGCTGACACCAGAGGCAGAGCAGCACAGGATGGAGAGATGGAGGACGAAGAGGAGGACGCCTGGAGAGAGAAAGGGGTGCTGAAAGGCAGGAGAGAGAGCAGAAGTAGAATGATGTGTGGATGGAAGGAGGGCAAGATTGAGAGAGAGAGAGAGATGGACAGAAAACATTTATAGTCAGGGAGAGAGAGACAAAGAAGGAGTGGAGGGGAGAGAGAGAGAGAGAGAGAGAGAGAGAGAGAGAGAGAGAGAGAGAGAGAGAGAGAGAGAGAGAGAGAGAGAGAGAGAGAAAGAGGCAAAAGAGAGAGGGGAGGAGAGAGGAGGAACGAGCAAAAGAGAGGAGGAGATTTAGAGATGGAGAGACTAAATAATAACAGTGGCGTGGCATTAATCCGGGCCCCGTCTTCCTCCCTATGCCCCCCCCCCCCCCCCCCCCCCCCCAGGGCATCCCCAGGGTTCCAGAAGCCTGGCACTCTTCCCGCCACTACCCTCAAAAGTCTCTTTATGGCCCGGCTTGGCTCCCAGCACCAAGATAAACAGTCCAGTCTTTCAGTCCGCCACAGGCCTCACGCTGGGCCTAACCTGGGTGTCAGCACACAGTCACACAGACTGAGGGAGCCTTCTCGGGGAAGGTAATATCGCCAACGCTCGCGTGCAATAGGAGTTTTGCCAGTCTCTTATTTTGGAAGGATATTATTATTTTCCCCCGTCCCCAATTCTGTCCAGAACACAGTGGGGTGTTGGAAAAACACTTGCTCCTCTGGAGTTGATTCAGAGGGACGCATCCTGACTGGATATAATGCCCTCCATACAGTAGGACTGGGCCTTCTTTAAAGAAAGACAAGGTGGCATTTAGGCACTGATACAATGACGACAAACTCCATTTTGGAATCCAACGCATCATCATCAGGCCCTCATCAGTGACAGTTCATGACTGTCCAACAGCTTCCAGTGTTGCACAGGTCCAGCATTTTTGTCAATGGACTCTTCTTCTATGAAAGGAAGCCCTTTCAACAAACCTGCACGCTGCTTCCCGAACCCTCCGACCCTCCAGAGATGAAGGCTGGAGACCGGGGGCTTAGGGAAGACAGATGACTCAGCAGGGTAAACAAAACAGAGGACATAAAAAGGCCACGCTGGAAGTGTGTCTGAATATTTCGCACAAGGGGATGTGAATGAATGTGGTGTCGTCACCAGAGATGTTAAAGCCATTGCAGGAGACGCTGGAGTGTATGTGTGTGTGTGTGTACATGCCAGAGAAAATCTATTTAGCCCCAAGCATCGTGTCATAGCTGGATTCATTGCAGTTGACATAAGCCCTCTGGGAAGGTCTGTGATAGCCAGCCAACATCAGCACCAGCACATCTCACAGACAAGTGGCTCTAAGTTCAGAAGGAGGGTCGGGAACTGTGCGTGTGTGTGAGAGAGTTTGTGTGTGTGTGTGTGTGTGTGTGTAGGTGTGTGTGCGTGTGTGTTTGTACTCTCATCTTTGATATAGAGTCCCATCACATTGTATAACAAACATTCATTATTACATCATCATTTCACATGTCATTAAAGATAAAGTACTATAAATGATGTCCTGTGTGTGTACTTGTGTGTGTAAAACCGCCATAGGGGTGTGCCTGTGCCTTGTTTGTTCTGTGGACATAGCAACGCCAAGACAGGAAAAGGAGATGAAGGACTCTGGATGAGGTAAAACAGGTGATCTTCTCCTTCTCTCTCTGATTTATGACAGTCCCTTTAGGCAGGTATTCACATCATCTAGAATATTCCATGGAGGGAGAAAATGAGAGGGAAGGAGATAGAGAGACTGAGAGAGAGAGAGAGAAAGGGAGAGGGAGAGAGGTGGAAGGCGGAGATCCAGACCAGTTACGGAGAAGTGTAGTGAAAAAGACAGGAGCAGAGAGAGCAAGGGGGCTGAGAAAGAACAGCGAGGAAAAGCCTTCACGAGCGTCCTCTTGAAGCCCTAGTCCCCCAGTGAGACGCCCTCCTCTTAACCTCTCTCTGCGGGGTACCGTCAGGTTACTCACAGTATCTCGTCAAGGCAGCTTGCTTCTGGTCTGTCTCAGATTCCGCCTCCAACCATCCTTTCACCGAGCCTGCCCGAGCGCTCACGGAGAGCAGACCGCACGCTACATCTCCGCTAACTATGTTTTCACAACGTCCACGTCCAGACGTCAAGGTATTTGGGTTACTCTTTGGTCGGATCTGCGGTTTAAAATAAAGAAGGAGAAAATCCACAAAATCAAACGTTAATCGACCATCAGATGGAGACTCGGGGGGGCCTCTGCAGAGAGGTCAGCTACACTCAGCATTTTGGTGGAGCGGGGTCCCCAGGTAGATAGACCGGCACAGGAATCTGTCTGGGGACCCCCACCCAGGAGTGAGGGCTGTGTTGTCCCCACAGCTCAATCCCTGAATGCACAATAAACCAGAGAGGTCGAGGAAATGCAGGGAAGTGTTCTTTGTCATCTGTAAGTAAAAATACATTGAAAAATAAAAACGAGGTATGGAAAAAAAATGGGAAGAAAAAATATGATAAAAAAGTGAAGTAAATCCAATAAGGGCCCAGTTTGTGGTGTACCAGAGTATAGACCAGGGCCCAGAGGCTAGGCAGGTCTGGTTTCACCAACACAGACTTATTATCCTGGTCCTTCACTTGCTGTGCTCCCTCTAAACCCAGCAAACCCTTTTCCCTTCCATTCCCCCATTCCTCAAGGTGTTTATGGAAAACCTATGCCATTTATGTCGAAAAAAACATTACATTTACAGAGTCTTGTCCCTAATCAGATGCGAAAAAGTCCGGAGCGCTTAGCCGAGCTGTTATTTTTAAGGGTTTTGAGGGCAGCAGGCTTGTCATTCTTGCTCTGTTTATATTTCGTATTTGAAGAAATACATATATAACAAATTATGCACATCACCTTCTCGTATTAGACAGAATTTGGACGGTTGTGCGTGTAGCGCAGGAGAGAAGAGCTGGCTGCCAAGGCCCCAAACCGCTGGAAAAACTGTGTGGGCAGAAACCAGGGATTCAGTCAGGTCTTTGTAACATCTGGGTTTTTTCTTCTAGAACATGCCCCAAAGAATGTAACTGCATCAACTAGACCAGCAGATTTGTGTACCTGCCTTCACACTGGAATCAGAATAAGAACAGTTACAACCACTAATCTACCTGTTAGTCTCAAATTGTCTCAAAGAAGCCTTAAGGTAACTGCAACAACCGACCCATCGGATACACGTGATTCCATCTCTGGTGGCGAGGTTTCTGTCTGTGTGGAAGAGGGAGGGAGAGTTCAGGGATTCCTCTGTAAGCCACAGAGCTTATTGAGAAATGACTCGCGTTTAGCTATTCACATGGTTCTCATTTCCCTCTCTGATTCAAGTGCAATGGAGTGTCTCTCCACAGCTCCCCCCGAAACATCCTCAACTGGGTTTTGGAATCCCCCACAATCATCTAAACAAGTTTAAACGCTCTCGTCTGAGACTAGGACATGGAACGACAGACACTGGCGTTCCGGTACATTCTGATGGGGTTTGTATTGGTATTAAGGGGTTACGGGGTGTGGATGTAAATCTAAACAGAAACACAGAGCAAAAATGTCTATCAGTCACAAATTTGAAGGGAAGAACAATATGACAGGTACAATAATGTACCATTGTTTCTAAGATGTTCTCATCGAAAATGTATTGAGTGATTACACAAGTAGTCTTTGTCAAATGTGTCAATCCTACGGTCACTTTAGAGGGTACATTTAATTCAGCTCATATAAAACCCAAGGCTAGAGAAAACAGTTTCTTTGACCTTGCTGTCTGAATTCAGTGGAACTCCTGAGTGAGGTAACCAAAGTGTCGACAGACGGAAAATAAATGACTTTCCATTATCCCAAACCCATCGGTAACCTTTGCTTATTTTCAAGGGTAAATTAAGCATGATAATTACAGGCTGGATGTGTGTTATGTGAGAGGATAAAATGGCGCCTGTTTATTTGTGTGTTCAAGTTTGTGTATGATTAAGACCCACACTGTTGAATTACTGTGACTTACCTGCATGTGTAAAACAAATCCCCTTTCTACTAACATCTCCTAATTTCACCATAATTAAAGACTTAACCTGTGATGCCAGTGCCAGAAAAGCCTGTACCAGAGGTAAAACCTATAATTTGGGGTTTTGCTTATAGCTCGCTAACCTGGCTTTCATTCACCTCAAAGCAAATGCGGGTCACCACCACGTTCTCCTTTTTATGGGACCAGGTAAAGCGTGTGGAAAGTTCCAGAGGGCCTAGGGTGTCGAGGTGTCTCCTGTCTGTCCAGCCACCACCAACGTGTTCACGTGCAAAAGTTCTGGAAAAAAGTGGTCAATTTGGGGTGTAATTTATGGGAATCCCTGTAATTGCATGTAATGGAGCGACTAGCATGCCGTGTGGAGCTGTCACCTCCTGGTCATCTGGTCCTCTCCTCACAGCGCAGTGGAAACATCTAAAGGTCGGGTGACAGGAAGTCTGGTGACATGACCTACTTAGGGCCAGGCTGTGTCATCAGGGCCGTGTCCTCAGGAAGCTTCTGGGTTTACTTGTTCTTGCTGTAACATATATGGATGGATTTGAAATGTGGAATGTTACCTGCTCTACTATGTGCCTAAACTGTGTAAACAATGCGGTTCGTTGATGAATGAACTGGTCCGTAACAGGTGAGCATCCCACAATGGGATCGTACAGTAATACTGTAAGGCAGACATTTAACAGACAAAAGTGTGAAGCGAACTGACACATGAAGAGGCAGAGCACGTGTGGACTGGACGTCAGCAGCATCCATGACACAGTAACAGAAACTAACAGGAATGTCACCTCCACTCTTCTGTCTCCTCATTCATCTTGAATTTCGTTTTGGGTGATTTTGGTAGCTTTTTTGATCTATTTGGTCAATGATTGATGAGTAAATAAAATGATGTTGTCATGGATTCATCATATTGATGTTTCCCGCTCAAATGAACTGTCAGCATACATGTTAAGACCACCTGTTCGCAAAATGTGTCATGATTGTTTTAGAAGCTCAGTTTAGACATGCGGATTGATGGCAAATGTGCTTCCAGTTACGTTTGACTCTTATTTTAGGGTGGTCTTCAGAGCGGCGGGGGAAAGCGGAAAAAGTGGGTCAACCACACGCAAACCTCCTGGAGTAACATGGAACTGACATAAGCCACCAACAACCAATGCCAGCAGACCGCCAACATCCCTCAGTCAGTGTGGGTCCTGGAGGTACAGAACGTTTCATAACACCAGACCAGCGATTCTCACTGGCGGTCTGTAGAACGTCTCTCCATGGAAATGTGGTGTTATGTGTCAACGTCAGTGGAGAAAACAAATTAAATAAACGTTGGGATCTCTATTTGATTGGAAATGCAGAATGTGTGGGCCAGAGTGGGTAATCTTTTGGCAGTTTATTGTGGAACCCACAATAGTGTGGCACTGAAATAAATGTTAAACAGGTTTCAAGCATGAAAATTTAGTCATTTTCAAAGACTTGTCCTATAGTCCTACGTCAATGGCACGATTCCCAACCATAATCCCATGAAAACTCAGAAATTCCAGTGTTTAATATTGATCTGCATTTATAAAACGTTTATGGTTTGGCAACTCTCATTCTGTGCTTCTCTCCCGGGTAAACAAACACAACCACATCACTCTCTATTCTGTATAATGAGGGGTATCTCTCCAGTACAAAGCCTTTCCTCAGCCACAGTCAACAGTGCCAGGCGGAATCCACAATACTAATGAACCACACGCTGTGGGCCAAGTCCTTGACAACTGTTGCACCACTAACCTCTTGTATCTTATAATATCAAGATATGCTGTACTAAACATCATAATATGTATCCAGCCTGTATTCACCTCAGCAGTTTATATTGGAGTTCGTCAGTTTAGTTTATATTATACACTATAGGGATGGAGCGAAGTCAAAATTGTAAAACACCCTTTCAATTTTGACCCCACAATATATAGGTCCTCCTTCAGCCTATGCTGTTTTTGTCAAGAGCCTGTCATACAAATCCTTCCACGATGGTCCCCACCCAACCCAGCCCTCTACTTCCCCCCCAACACCCGCCATGGTCCCGCAAACCCCACCCATTACACAAAATCATGCCATCCCACCCTACCTTCCCAGCAACCCCACCCATCACCCCAGGCAAGATCACGCCACCCCGACCTGCACAGAATGACATCACTCTACCTCTACCGCAACCCCCCACCCTACCTTTCCTGAGACCCCACCCATGCCATCATGTCACGCTACGCCTCCACCCCTCCACCCTACCTTTCCCTGTCTCGTCCTGCCTCCCAGCCGGCAGTTGCGTATAGCTGGGCCCAGAGCAGGGCACTAGTGGGTGATGGATGAGAATTTTCCCTCGCTGGGTTTGTACTGGCTCCTCTACGGGAACAGCTGCTACCTGCAGGCCAGCTAGACAGCTGCTGAGTGTCCTGGCACCGCTGAATACCTGCTCTCCCTGCTCTCCATGCTCCTGTAACGAGAGAGGGAGAGAGAGGGGGGAGAAAGAGAGGGGGAGAGAGTGATAATGAGAAAGAGAGAGTGAGGGAAAGAGAGACTTTTGACTTATCTTTATTGGGCATTCAAAACTGCCAGCTATCACCAAAAAAAACACATTTTGGATCCTACTTACTCATCTTGAAAGAGTGAGGGAGAGAGAGAGAAAGCGATAGATAGAGAGGAGAGAGAGAAGTAGAGAGATAGAGAGAGAGACAGAGAGAGAGAGACAGAGAGAGAGAGAGAGAGAGAGAGAGAGAGAGAGAGAGAGAGAGAGAGAGAGAGAGAGAGAGAAAAGGAGGGAGAGACCGATGGGGAGAGAGAAATAAAGGAGAGAAAAAGAAAACAGAAAGGGCAGGAGAAAAACAGGCAAAGAGAGAAACACAGGGAGAGAAACACAGACAGAAAAACACACAGGGAGAGAGAAAGTAGAAGATAATTATGATTACAGTAGAAGATATTGTAAATATATTTTCAGGACAGAGTGGTGAAAGGGGGAGTAAGACAGAAAAAAATGAGAGTGGAGTGGAGAGTAGAGAGTGCAGAAATAAAGAGAAAAACCGACAGTTAACAGAGGGAGGAGAGGAAATGTAAGAAAAACAGACAGAAAAGAGGACCGGGTCGAAGAGAAGGATGAAGAGGAGAGTGCAGGAATCAGCCAATTGAGTTTTATGTTGTCTGGCTACTTGTCTGGTCCATTTGTGGCTCCCTTCTACATTCCTGATGAGACCACTGCACACTGCCACAACCTAACACTGAGCAGCAGGTGTGTTTGACTGTGTGTGTGTGTGGGCATGTGTGTGTGTGGCTAGGTACTTACTATGCCATCAAAGTGTACCAAAGACACATGAGCTTCAAGTCTTCCTCCTTGTTGCAAGCTCGCATCAACACCCTTTCATTGCCTATCTAACACACCCGTCCCCACAAGATTAAAGTCACATCCTGTACTGAAGGCCACAGTGGTCACAGAGAGAGAAAGAGAGAGAGAGAGAGGGAGAGAGAGAGAGAGAGAGAGAGAGAGAGAGAGAGAGAGAGAGAGAGAGAGAGGGAATGTGTGTGTGTGTGTGTTCATGCGAGACTGAGAGAGAGGAAACCAAGAAAATGATCCGAACATATTCCCAGAGCTATAGGAAACACAGTATAATGACTCAGTTAGCTAAATAGCGTTGCATTAGCGTTGTTAGCGTTTGGGAGCTTGCTAGCACTCCGCTGGCATGGGCTCCAGGGCTGTTATTCTTCCCTTCAGGTCTAATTCTGCTCCTCTCCCGGCCGGTCAACCTTGCTGCCAATAGTGCTGCACAGTGGCTTTGGTGGCGTCAATGTCTTTAAAGTCGGAACTACCAACCGACCAACTGACCGACCGACCGCTGGCTAAAACACAGGGTGTAACACAAACATGGAAGGGACCAATCAAGTCTCAGAGCTGGGAGAGCTCACTACCATCGTCACAGGCTGTCGCTCCACACGGTCTGAGTTTAGTTACCACGGGATACTAGGCCTACTGGTTTTCATTTTCACGGCAACTTAGCCAGTTGGTTTCCTCGATTGGAAAACGAGCGTGTTTGAAACTCAGGCCTGCAACAACATGTCAATGCATAGGGTAATCAGCTACGATTGTGGCGGTGGCAACTTTAACCAAGAGGCTGGCATGGGATTTTGCTTTGACAGGAACCTAGGCAAAAGCCTTCAGTCTCAATCTATTTATGCAGGACTTATGCTATACTATACTGTAGTAATCAGAGTTGGGTAACGTTACTTTTTAAAGTAACTAATTACAGTTACTAGTTAAATTGCTTGTAAAGTAACTAGTTATGTTACTTAGTTACTTGCTGTAGAAAATAAGGCGTTAAAGTATTTTATTTCTAAGACAATTCAAGCAAGTCTTAAATAACTATCTAGCTGGTCGGCTCCATGACGCCGGGCAAATTGGGCTTGTGAGACTGCTCACCAAAAGAACGAAGGGGAACCCACTTGTCTAGCAGATTAAGACATTTTCATAGGTACCTAGTGAAAAGTAGCCTCAACTTTCCTAGAATATTAGCTACATGCTGAGGGCTCGCGACAAAGAGACTAACTTGAGTAACGCTTTACTTTTTTGAACAAGGAATTAGTAATGGATTCATTAAATTAAATAAGTAACGCGTTAAGTTACTCGTTAACAACAGTAGTCTGACTACTGTAACGCATTACATTGTAACGCGTTACACCCAACACTGGCACTAATATTGTAATGACTAGGGCTCCCTTTACTTTCTCTTAAACATTTTTGTGTGAATGTGTGACTGTGCGTCTTTATGACTATGCTCCGTTGGCATGGAGCCTTCTGACTAACAAAAAAAAGGGCCCATTTCATGTTTCAAGTTGATCTCATCTCAGTTGGTTCTCATGATCCCAAAGTTCAACCATTGCACTTGTACTTCTCCATTGACTCTTCCCTCCATCCCCTTTTCTCTGAAACCCGACCTTTCCACTTCCTGTTCCTTTTTGTCCTGCTTCACACCCTCCTACACCTTTGACCCCTGACCCGTGGGACTCCATTTTGTATTGTGAGGTCACAGTGGCCCCTGGTTGGTGAGCCCCAATAAAACATCACTATAAAGGGGATGCTGAACGAGGCCTTGTATTGTAAGGAGATTAATCGTTGTGGACAATCGAGAGGGCCCCCTTCCTTCCTCAGTTTGTATTCAGCCTCAGAGTCAGTTGTTCTGTTTACAGCCTCTGTAGCTCTATAGACAAGGTACATCTGTGAGGAAAAAGGATTAAGAGTCTTTCTTTCTCTCGATATAGCTGGCAGGGATCCCTCTTTCTGTGTTTAACGTTCATCCTCTTGTCCACAAGCCACACACACACACACACAGGCACGCACACACACACACAGGCACGCACACACACGCGCGCTTTGTGTTCTCAGACTGCATTCATATAAAGACTTCAAATGGAAATAAATGAGAAGTGAGATTCAGGACTCAGACGCGAAAAAGAAAAATGTCTGCTTCCCCCACCAGCCCATTTGCTGCTAATTAGAAAACATGTCACTGATTTGCACTGCTGTAAACACGGGCCCATCTGACTTTCATTATAATACAGAAATCAAATAAACAGGATTTTCAGGGTGAACAGTAGTTGGAGTAGTGGACCCATGGTTTGTTACGACGCTTCGTAGACGAAGGCGAGCTACATCATGAAGCACTTACTCAGGCTAATTACCACCATGGACTCTTTGGTTTCGGCACAGAAAATATACAAATTACAAAAACATTTCCACTTGGGCTGAGGCAGGTCTGCTCTGACGAGAACAATCTCACAAATCACTTTTAGGAGTTATTGCACATAGGTGGATGGCTTCTTTTTAGTTCCAGACCACGCTCTCTCTCTCTCTCTCTCTCTCTCTCTCTCTCTCTCTCTCTCTCTCTCTCTCTCTCTCTCTCTCTCTCTCTCTCTCTCTCTCTCTCTCTCTCTCTCTCTCTCGCTCTCTGTTTCTCTCTGTCTCCCAACCAAAGGGCCCAAAGGGGAACAAACACACACATATTCACACAGTTATAACACTAATATTTAAGCGAGCGATCAATGAGAAGTGTTTGGCTGTGGATGGGGGGCAATAAAGCATAGTGACATTGTGGTCAAACAGCAGGGACTCCCAGCCCTGGGAATGAGTCAACACCAAACCTAAACAGCCCTTTCCCTTCTCCCACGCCTCGGACTCCATGTTGAGACAATGTCCTACGCCCACCTCAACATGTGATTGGCTTTTCAAACCATGACAGTGGATATCAACGCTTGGCATCATTGTAGTTGATATTGAGACTGTTTGGCTCCGGCTGCTCTGCTAATTAACTCATGAACAGTTGGCTCAACTAAGCACACACACACATGTATATATATACACACGTACACACTCAATTCATGAGATAATTAAACTATGCTATTCCAGAGAGGAGAGATAGAGAACGAGAGAGAACAAGAGAGTTGGAGAGAGAAAAAGAAAGAGAGAGTGTTAAAAAGAGAGAGAGAGCACTGGTGCCAGTATTAACAAACACTCAAGAGCAGCATGTCAGTGATTAACAGTGGTGGAACAGTGGCTTAATTATATCCTGCGAAAGACTTTGTCAAAAAACCACAGAAATACGCTTAGGTTAAGGGAGAGTTAAACGTTACAGCAGTCTATACCATGCCCAGTCACCTGCCCCACTCCTGTTCAGATATAACACCTAAACCAATGCAGGGATGAAAACATACATCACACAATAAATACTGAGACACGCTCAGAGACCAAGCCCAGTGGAGAGTCATGTACTTTCATTCATTCCTTGTGATGAAGGAAGATTGGTCTCTCATGGCTCCCAGCTGTGAGGGGAGGCTAAGGGGTGAATCATGGGGGGACCAAAGCAGAGATGGGGAGATGAGATAGTGGAAGTGTTGGCTGCTCTAGCGAGGATCTGAAGATATTTATCCCCTAACAAGAAGGTTGTACACAAACTCCTTTCCTCCTCTAAGCTCCTCCGACATGTGACTGTGATTCCTTCCTGCCTGGGAGATTAATGCAAACCTGTTGTTTGCCCTCCAGTGTATGTGTGTGTGGGGTTGGGTGTATGTAAGAGAGAGAACCAGAGAGAATGTGTTTTTTTGGTGTGTGTTTTTGTGTACGCAGAGTACTATATATGTGTGTGTGTGTGTGTGTGTGTATGTGTTCCTCTGCAAGTCCATGTGGCTTTGAGTCCGTGGCAGTGGTCCCCCAGGGAGAGACAGAGTGTGTCAGGGTGCACTGCTGTCATTGCCTCCTCTCTCACAGGCAGTAAATCCACCCGCTCCCTTCAGAAATAACATGTGCCCCCATACACTAACCCCCCGTTCGCCCCCAACCCCCCAGTCCGCCCCCTCGCCCGAACCCCCCAAAGATCCAATCTAAGCCCACTCTGAGCCTGCCTAGACCAGGTATTGATAAATACCCCTCTCTTACCCCCAGACGCCACAAATTACCGTATTAAAGGCCTTATAGGTATTATTTTTGCGGGGGCTCTGACCAAATCAAACGAGATGTACCTCAATTGCTCTTGTATGTCTGTCTGGCCTGGTGTGATGGAGAGGCTGGTGAGGATGTAGGACTAGGGGGTGGAGGGTGGAGGGGTGGCGTCATTCAGTCACAGCTAATCAATCCCAGATCGCAGGGTGATGGTTACAGAGAGTCTGGCACCACATGGTCTCCCCCGGCACGTGTGACGAGGAACCCGGGGGCTGAGGGACCCAGGGGGCTGAGGGACCATGGGGCTGAGGTTGGAGTGATGATTTCAGCTACACCAGAACTGTGAAGAACTCACACTTCTCAGCTATCAGCGCCGAGGTCTCCCACAAGGACTGGGGCAGAGGGATACAGAGATGGACCGATATCCAGGAACTGGGGAGAGAGACGGAGAGATTGGGAGAGAGAGACAGAGAGAGAGAAAGGGAGAGAGAGAGAAAGGGAGAGAGAGAGAGAAAGAAAATGAGAGTTGAGAGGGGAGTGAGGAGAGGTGGAAAGATGTCTGTATGTATTAGAATTGTTATCATGCCTAGAGTCAGGTGCAGTCAGTAGTGACTGATAGAAGGACAGTTGCCTGTGCAGCTTATCAGAACAGCACCTCTCTGCTTCCTGTCTGCATTTGATTTGATGAAAGCAGATCTACACATACACACTTACACATCACCTAAACACCTGCACGCACCAACACACCCCACACAATCACACACACTTAAACACCCCACACACGTGTCGACCTTTGACACACTTCTCTGTCAGAGCAGTAAACTCTCTGGGCAGCGCAGAGCTGCATTGAAGCTGACAGGCAGAGGGAGAGGAGGGGAGGAGGAAGAACAACTGGAGAGAGAGGCATGGAGGGGGGGGGAGAGGAGATCAGGAAGAGGGAGGAAGAGGAGATGAAGGAAACGAGGCGGTGGACGAGACAAACGAGGTGGAGACAGGCGAAGGGAGGGAGAGGTGGCGAGAAAGTGAGACAGGCTGCAAGTTGGGCCCTCGTGTGTCCGACTCCTCTCAGCATGCCTGCATCCTCACCTGGCCCAGATTGATAGTGACAGGGCGGATACTCAATAGCATGTCCTCTCCCTCCAGCGCAGAGATACTGGTCTCCTCACCCAGCGTGGGTGCCGAGGGGGGTCAGGGGGTCAACATCGAGGAATGCAGCCCCCTCGCACCAAGCAGCCAATGAGCTTAGTGCATTCCAGACATAACCAGGGTGAGTTATGAGCTCTACGAGCCACAGTGGCTGATAGGTCATCTAACAGTGTCACCGATGCTATCTCCGCCAGTCATCACTGTCAGTTACAATCAGCCGAGGAGTGTCATATTTATGTGCTTTCATTATAGTTTCCACACCAACACAGATCATAGGGTATTTTCTGAGAGTGACTGGGACAAGGTGACATTGGGTCAGGTTTCCTGCTGTAAACGGCTTCAATGATCGGAATCAAGACTTCAGAACAGCCTTCAGGTGGCGGCTTGGAGGGAAGACCTGGTCTCTTTCTGCAAGTGTGAGCAGCGTGTCCAGGTTGGTGGATGAACAGGCCACGGTTGTCTTTCGCACAGGTCCAGTCATTGCTTTTTGAGACGGTGGTTTCCTCTGAGGTGACGTTTGCTTGAGTCAGGCACTCTGTGACTCAGCGATCGCTGGTCACCGTTTCATTAATTAAGGCCAATTAGAGGTGTGTCCAGGGTTCTAACGAGGCAGCTAATTCCATGATTCTGGTCATGGCAGGTCTCTGCTTTTCTGGGCAGACCAGAGTGGACAAACTAGAGGACCGGAATACAGACTCCAGTCTAAACTGTGAAAGAGTCATAAGGTAAACAGATGACCGCAAATTTGAATTGTATGAAAGACTACCAAACACTAGCTTAGACTCGCACACACACACACACATACATGTATTTGTACAAAAAACATTTATCATATGACAAATGCGTTGTCTCTTAGCAACCAGTGCTGTTGTATGATTTGGTATTTACCCAGACTGTAGCCTGCACTGCAGGACTGTGACCCGAAGACCTCTTCAACCTCTCTGTGGGCTCAGGCTTCTCAGCACCTTGCACAAACTCCTGGGGAGGGAAGTGTGTGTGAACATACTACATGCGTGCGTGTGCATGTGTGTGTGTGTGTTAGTATTCACATGTATATGTGCATGTGTGTGTGTATGCTTTGGTATGTGTATGTGTGATTATGTGTAAGAGCGTGTGCATGCGCGTGCACGCGCAGACGAGTGCGTGTGCGTGTGCGAGTCTGTGTGTGTGCGTGTCGTCAGTGATTCATCTCGGCGTTATTTGACCATGTGGAAATGCAGTGCTGAAAGACACTGGCAGCGTCTCAAGTGACACCCTATTCCCTGCACGGTGCACTGTGTCTGACCCCCAGTCTGCCCAAAGGAGAACCATGTGGTTCCAGTCATAGGTAGCACACTAACAAGGGGAGAGGCCATACCATAAACGTTCATATTGTAAAAATACATGTGTGTGGAACGCACATGCCACAAGTTGCATTCCTGGCTTCCAATGTCACCTAGTCACAATCTCTGGAAACGGAGAAGACTTGATGGTAATGCTCGCAGACTGACGAGAACAGGGTTGTTGTTTTGTGTTTCTAGACTATTTCACTTAGGCCCTGTCTGTCTCCTCGCCCACAGAAAATACAGGTGAGGGATTTACAAAACGAGAATTCCCCTTGAAAAAAAGGTTAGAGAGAGAGAGAGACATTACGAGAGCTCTCCCTGTGTTTACCTTTGCAATTTCGTCCAATTTGTCTAAATTGCTGAGCCGACCTCTTAGCAAAAAACGCATGCCCACTGTCAAAAGGCAGCAAAATATGACTGATCACCTTCATTTTGTCCATTTGGCTCTTTGGCGCGGGTCTCTAAATTGTGTATTATTTCCATGGCGCCAAACCGACCGCCCTGCGTTTAATTAATTTCCTTTTATTTATACTGCTAAACTTTGCAGCATTTATTGAAACACCAGTTTTCCTACACTGAGGCAGACTGAGAGATTCCTGTTTAATCATCATTTAATGTCACTTAAATTGGGTCATTTGGTCGTTTAGTTGTGTCACAGAGGGAACGAGAGTTTCTGGAAGAAAACTGACAGCAAATAATTTGTCAAGATCACATTTTTAAAGAAAGATGGAATTACTGCCATCAGTAGCAATTGGAGAGTAATGCAGACGTACATTTCTGGGGTCAGGGTAATGAGTAAAATACCTTTTCTTTTCATGGGGCAAAAATCTTGCACAATTTCCTTGTTGATGTGGCCTCTCTCCTGGATCATTGGTTTCAGAGAGAGATCAAGGCTGAAGGTTGTGGGTCTTCACTAAAAGCCTGCATTCATGTAGCGGGCTGTTTACAGGTGGAAACTAAACTGCTGCTAGGATAATATACCATGTTATAACCTCTCAGAGTCTAGTAACAAGGATCATCTGCTTCCATCTGCTTATAAAACAATGTGCTATTTCATTTTCTTCCACAGACACTCTTTTGACATGTCTACGTCTTGCTCATTGTCCACTAACCTAATGCCTTTTTAGGTTTCGAGTCTAAGAATAAACATCTGAAAGCCCACTTGATTCTGCATCTTAATCGTAGCTGTGTTTACCTGGAGGCAGGGCAAGCTCTGTAAGTGAGCCTTCAATCCATCATCTCCGTGGTGGGTAACCAGACCAGGCCTGTTTCCACCGGGGGCCCAGGCCTTCCTGCTGCAGGCTGGGTGGCAGAGGAGGGGGCCACAGTGAGAGCCAGGCAGGCCTGTTGGCTGGTGCTGGGGTACCTCGAGATGGGGATAAGGGCCTGGGTCTACAGGCTTACTGGATCAGAGGACCGGGGCCTGGGATTGGGGCAAGGGTTTAGGGGTTAGAGGTTGAGTGTTAGGGGTCTGGGTCTAGGGGCTTGTTTTGAGATTGGGACTAGAAGTCTGGGATCTTGGTATTGGGGCTAGGGGTTAGAGGTCAGGGGTTAGAGGTTAAGGTTCTGAGTCTTGGACGAGGGAGATGGGATCTTGGTAAAGGGACTTGTGGACTATGAGATAGGAGTAGAGATGGGGGAACTGAGGGCAGGGCCAGGGGTATGGGTGCCAGGGGCAAGGGCCACAGGACAGGAGCTAGGGGTTTGAGAGGGGACTAATGCACTAGCTTTGGGCAAGACTGAAAGCAAGGCTTAGGACAGAGCTACAGGACTTCAGTAGGTAAAGAGATTTGAAAGGCTTTGTCGAGGGCTGGTGAGTGGCTGGGATCTGGGTCTGGAGGAGGATGGAGATGGTGCTGCGTGAAGCCAGGGCTGAGGCTGGGGCTCTGGGCAGGAGGGGAGGGTTAGTGTGGTGTCTGGAGCCGGAGCTGAAGGCCATGCCCTGTCTGGGGGTGACGGTAGGCAGACTCCATCTCCACGCCACAAGCATGGGAACATCTGATCAGGGACCAGCTGCATCACCTACAGCTCTGTATTATTCCAGCACAGAGGCCTGAAATAGCAGCCTGGCAGTTCATTTATTACAGCCAAGCCTCCGCTTTCAGGGTGCGTGTGGTTGTGTGTGTGTGGTAGTATGTGTGTGTGTGTGTGTGTGTGTGTGTGTGTGCACTGTATACATACGTGTGGGTTTGTGTGGGTGATTGTGTGTGTGCTTGAATATGTGTGTGTGTGCATATGTGTGTGCATATGTGTGTGTGTGTGTGCCTATTCAGTTACAGTAAGGATTCCCCTTCTATTTTCTGGCTGGTTTCTCTCCACTGCTCGGTCAATGATTCCAGAATCCTACAGATCCTTTCATGTTGTTTAACAGGAGCCTCGTCCAAAGACCATTATGGATCCTCACCAGATTGTATAGAGATCATCAAGTTATAGATTGTGTGTTGAAATCAAGGGATTCCAGGAAATAAAAAAACAGCACATCATTGTTTTAATGTCTGGTACCTCTCAGATTTGGACGTATTACATCATAGGTACACATACTGACAGTGTGTACATAAAAAACATGCAGTACACACACCAACAAACACACACACAAACACACACACAAACACACACACAAACACACACACAAACACACACACACTCCCTCCATAGACGTTCCCAGGCTTACAGCTGAGATTGTGCTTCCTGCAGACTTGTTTAATGAAGTGCCAAGATGCTGCGCACCCTGTTCTCTGTCAGAGTAGATAAGCTTTGACAAGCAGGATATGCTTGGGTACATCTCAGCAGGGCCTGCTCTGTGCCCCGCCGCCACCCCATGGCACTGTGAGGATAGGCTCCAGGCTCCAGGGGCCTGGCCAGGCCAGCGTTGAGGCCTGATTTGCAGAAACAAGCAATTAGCCGTTATTGATGAAGGGTCGCTGGTGCAATGCATCATGGGTGTGTCACGGGTTTGTGTACCGTTGGGGCGAAAAAGAAAATAATTCTTATGCAGATGCTGTGTTTTCTCCGTGTACACTGAGGCACGGGCGTGTGTACTCCGCAGGTCCATATGCAGGCATACACACACACACACACACACACACACACAGTTACGTACACTACACAGGCACCCTTGTGAACGTTCTTGACCCTGTTTCTTTATGGATCTCACATTATGTGATCAATCACAGCATCATGGCAGGGACAGTTTGATGACATCATTCACGCTCAATTTCCCGTAGCGAGGCGGTTTTTGATTAGGGCAGTAAATCTCCCTCCTCTACCTCTCCACGATCCCTCGTTCTCGACCTCCGTCACTCTGTCCGTTCTGGAGCGAGATGAGGGGAACTCTTCACCTCCGTCCCATCCTTCGCTCAGACAAATACGACAGCACAGTCACCCACACCCCTCGACTCTTTTGCGTCGATGTGAGCAGCTCACAACCCTAAAAGTCATGACTGATGTGTTTCGTCTTTCTATTTGACTCTATGGTTCATGGCTCTGTTCTGTGTCAGTGGTTTAAAAGATAGTCTAATCTTTCGAATTGAAGATAGTAATTTGTCTAAGATGAAACCACCAAAGGGCAGAGTAAGACATTGTTTCACTGACAAGGAGGTGGAAATCCCCGGAGAAATAAAGAGTGGAAAGAGAGAGAGAAATATAGAGGGAGAGAAGAGAATAGAGATTTAGAGAGAGAAAGAGAAAGAGAGAGAGAGAGAGAGAGAGAGGAGAGAGAGAGAGAGAGAGAGAGAGAGAGAGAGAGAGAGAGAGAGAGAGAGAGAGAGAGAGAGAGAGAGAGAGAGAGAGAGAGAGAGAGACGCAGCCAATGCACTGTAGGGAGTATAAATTTACCAACTGGACTTGTAAGTCACAAGACTGAACCTGCTATAATGCTGTTTATGTAAGAATGATGCATTCTTGTGTTTAGAAGCACTCTAACCCCTTGACTATACATTTCACACAGAAACATGAAATTGGAATTCCTCTCTGCCACATCATTAAAAGTTTCCCCTGATTTAAGAAAACAACCATAATACCTCAGACGGCCATTTTGCTTTTCCCTCCCAAAGGAACATCCACAATTTCTTCTGCCTGTCTCTTGTTACCTTCCCATAAACACATCAACCAGGGCACCACAGCCCACATCATAATACCCCGAGGACATCCCCAACATTCTCCCATTCTACCATCATCCCATTCTAGAACTTGTCATTTCAACTGGCATTCCGGCTCTAGAACGTTCTGTCTCGGGTGTCGGAAAATAGCAGGCAAACTTCTGGGCTGCCGGCTGGCTCCTGCTTGCGTTATTACTGGTTGAAGGTAAACACTGCAGGGCCCAGGGAGAGGGAGCGCAAGGAAACCAGGAGGAGCAGGTGGTTGTGGGGGATTTTGGGGCTTCTATTTAATGTCTGGTGGTGATTAGGGGGTAAGACTGGATGTGGAAGCCACAGCAAGGCCCAGACCTGGCCCCCAGATATCTGCTGCCCACTGTTTGTTTTACACATTCACTCTGGCAGATGGTTTTCGCTGCATCGTCCTGGGGCTGAATTAGAGAAAGTTATTACCTCCGTCCGCCACGGCAAAGGGTAGGAAGAAAGAAGAGAAGATGGAAGAAAAAATGAATGAAATAAAGACGAGAAATATTATTTCCTCAAAGTTTTTGTCGGAGGCTAGATATTTGAGATTCACGGTATATTTAGGACACAAAGGAGAACACATCACCAAGCGTTAAAGAATAACCCTGATGCCTAAGAGGAATGTGGAAGGGCAGCGAGTCGATCCCAGAGGAAGGGAGTGGCAGTGCTTTTGTAGAAACCAGATCTGGGATCTCCTGAGGAGCGGCACAGTGGGCAGGGCAGCGAGCGGAGCACAGATGGAGATGGGTGTGATGGAGATGCTCGTCCTTGAGAGGAGATGAGGTGGGGTTAGTGAGGGCGAGAGAGAGAGAGAAACGCTGATCGCTGCATTCTCTCTCTATGCCATCGTCTTCCACCAACCACTGTTCCATATTTCCAACCTCTTGGTAAATGTTCGTTCGTTGTGGTTTAACAAATGACATTTTAGCGTTTTTAGAGCCCAACCAAAGCTGAAAAAATAGGTCAAATAGTAAGCCAAAGTTCAGCTGTGTTTGGCTCTCTGGCTGGCAGCTCTCAGCTGTTGAGTTTAGCCAGCCTGCATGGTACTGAGAGGGAGCAGTTCCTATCACACTGCTCGCTGACACACAACACACTGCTGATACAGCACCAGGACACTTAGGAGGTGAGCTTGCCCGGCGCAATGGAACCAGTGGCACCGAAAGGCACATCACCTGCCCACCTGGTGCGTTGGGTCATCTAAATCAAGTTCGCCTCAATGATCCCGCACACACAACCACACTCACAACCACACAAGGTCTGAAGTAGAGTAATAACACTCTAAGAGTGTGTTCCGCCAGGAGTTAATGTATAGGTATAATCAGTGAAGCAGGGGAGCCTGTACACAGGTATAGCCTATGAAACAGTCCATTCACGACCAGCCTTCATTTCACTGTGTCTCTGAGAAGTGCTCGATGTTTAATGGCGATCGCATTTCGCCATTAAAGCCATAGGGATGAATATCGTACAGTGAATAGAGTGCATGGGTAAAATGAACCCTATGTTTGGTGGAAAAGGAACGTTTGCCAATAACCGCACAAGTGCAGGGGGCCAGGAGTTAGAGATTGAGAGTGAGCGAGCAAACTACAGAGAGAGAGAGAGAGAGAGAGAGAGAGAGAGAGAGAGAGAGAGAGAGAGAGAGAGAGAGAGAGAGAGAGAGAGAGAGAGGAAAGGACAGAGAAAGAGGAGAGAAGAGGGAGAGACAGAGAGAGGGAGTGAGAGTAAGTGAGAAAGGGACAGATAAAGGGAGAGAAAGAGAGGAGAGAGCGTAGAAATAGGGGACAGTAAGGATGCTGTAATGAAGGGTTGTGAGATTTCCGAAAACAAACTGAAGCCAATCGACTTATTACATTAGAGAAAGCCCTCCCCCCTTCCTCTTCCTTCTCTTCTTTCAACACCCGGGCCTCAACACCCCCAAGCCACCACGTATGCTGGACGTCTATTATCTAGATGGAGTTGACATAAAAGTTTCCAATATCAGGCTACTACACGTCTGCATGACTGAGCGTCACAATAACCTCGCCGATGCCAGACCATGCAGTTCCTCTGCCACTTACATGGGCTCCATATCCCAGCATGCCTTGCAGTCAGCCTGGCTCTGTAATGTCAATAATGGTGTGAGGTGCTAAGGAAGAATTCGAGTGGAACTGTGTAGATCTGAATAGTCAAGGGATATGGTTTTAATACAATTTATTAGACTATACAATTACATAAACAAAGCTTTGCTGATCAGTCTCAACGAAGGAGGTGCCATCCACACAGGTCGTTCGCAGGAGTGATGGCCAACCAACACACATGCACTGCCTTGTATAAACTTAAGATCAAATGGCATTCTATAAGGTCAATCAATCAATGTAGCAAACTCTGTGATTGGCTAACTCAACTTAGTGACAGCTTGAAACAATACCAAGTGTCCAGTGTGTCCCAAAGTTCTTTGATGTCACAGCTCTCTCCAGAGCAGTAGATAATAAAGCCACAGGGGTTGACCAGTCAAATGGTCAACTGTCCTTTGTGTGACCATCTTCAAACAATACTTTTAATTAACACAAACAATGAAACAGGACACAGTCCTTCTAGCCAAAGTTCAGAGCAACTGTCTCATTGACCCCTTACAGTAACCAGAGGACAGAAGGCCATATCAAATGCTTCACCCATCCCCCAGGGCAAGCTGCCCACAGAGCCATCAGCACCTCACATTCCTTTGAACTCAACTTAATTATTTTCCCTTCCTGTCTCTTACCAATGAACATAGAAGATTATAGATTTCATACACATACATCTATGCATATGACCAACATTTCCATTACAGAGGTATGCATGGATTAGGGTCTACTAAAATGAACTTCAGAGAGAGGAAGAGGGAGAGTGAGACAGAGAGAGAGAGAGAGAGAGAGAGAGAGAGAGAGAGAGAGAGACAGAGAGTGAGACAGAGAGAGAGAGAGAGACAGAGAGTGAGGCAAAATACCTATAAAGGTAAATATTGACACCAGATACTTGTGACCAAATACCGCGTGTGCATGTTACCACCAACCCACATTGGTTTATTTAACCAATCAGAATTGGTTCAACTCGCGCCGACCACTCATGGAATCAACTTATTTATCTGTGAGGCAACTGTCTTCAGCGTCTCTGACAAGAGGTCAAGTGTTTGTCCATACTGTTTCAGCCGTTGAAGAGCTGGTCTAATCCCAAGCAAGCTGGCTGTGTGTGGGGACATGTGATGGCAAGGCACCTTCAGCAGGGCTGCGTGCTCTGCCCCAAACACAGACCACACTGACCACCGACAAGGCCTATCCAACAGCATTCTGCATTTCTCCAGAGCAGAGTAAACCCGTACCAAACATCTGTCCAGACCGAAGTAATGGGGTAGACTTCGGAGAGACGTTGGAAAGACGTGTGCGGAAAGACCAAACCGCAGAAGGAAGTTTCCTGTCAGTGTTCTCCCATACGTGAACATGGCACAGTGTTTGCCAGGTGTCAACCTCAATCCATCCCCAGCCTGGCATGGCAACGCTCCTCTATAGGTTTCACATGGGCTCTCCCCTGCAGACAGGAACAGCCTGAGACAGGCTTGCAGTAAACACACACACACACACACACACAGTTACAGGCCCACACCAATAAACACGTAAACGCCCACGCTCATACATACCCATGCACACACACACACACCCAGCCACACATGAACACACACGCACCCAAATACATAAACACATACGCACACAGATACACACAGGAAAGGTTTGTCTGGGAAGCCTGCTGTTTGGTCACATATGGACTGTATCAGATATGAACGACTGTGAACTACAGGATATCTCCTTCTCGGTTGCTGCTGTAAGGAGGGCGTGTGTGTGTGTGTGCAAACGTGTAGGAGTGTGTGGTGATTATACTACGTGCATGCGCTTTCAAAAGTGTGTGCGCGCGTATGCGTGTGTGTTTGTGTGAGAGGGCGTGTGTGTGAGAGAGAGAGCGTGTGCTACCATACGCGATGACCTCCTACCAGAGGACACCTGTTCTCCATCGACCCCCACCGTGCCTCTGAGCTGCTGGGTCTTATCAGAAACACGTGAGGGAGGAGAGGACAAGGGGATGAAGATGAAGATGTTTCAGTCTGGCAAGAGGAAGCCAGGACCCTCGTCCTCCTCTTTCCTCCTCCTCCTCCTCCTTTCACTCACAAAGTTTAGACATGTTGAGGAGAGACCAGGCCAAAGGCTTTTCACGTGGGAGGGACTGTCTGATAACAGTGATGCAGTACAACAGGTGCAATTGATGAGCATCAGCTCATGAATGCTTCTAGGGTCGTATGTTTAACAAAGCATCATTTGTTTTAATCAACTAAAATTGACATCAACATTTTTTTTTTATATTGCAGCTTTTTAAGTTGAATTAAACCTTTGCAGCAACTATTTTTCTTTGGACAGTTTTGATACAGCTGTCTCCCAATAACACATTCTACCTGTTCTGAGTTTATGTCTCAGTTTCATCACACTGATAACAGCATGACCTGCTCCACTCTACACCATTATAGTGTATTGTTACTGACTGTGCCGTGTATTTCAATACAGCTCCTATGTAAAATTAGGTTCCATCAATTTTCCAAATGTTGCTGATACCACTGTCTGAAGATACATTGACATTTTTTTGAACAAAATCACCAAACAAGGGCTTCACCCTTTTCAGTTTTGATGCTTGAGTCACTAAGCATGTGATTTAACTGCCATCCAGACATACTATCATACGTCATACCAGATCTTAACGAAAGCTCTTCAAGTACCACAGCATCAATGCAGGTTGTCAGTTATCAGCATGTGTCTCTATTGCACCAAGAGGAATGGTGGCTAGGCAGACCATAATAGCCTTTACTGGTTCTGTATTTAGTTCTCTACCTCCATGTGAGTGGGAGAGTGGCAGTCATAGTAACCACCTTGGGAGGTGGAGGGGCTGGTATGCCCTCTCTACTCTACCCTTGTTAAGAGCCCAGTCCTAGGAATTTAAAATAAATACAGGACACCACAGAAATGTTCACCTCCATCTTTCTGGACAAGAGTAGCTCTACTGTAAGAACCAGGACCCTTAAACACCATATTCATTATGGCCCAGACCTATAATGTGATTACATTATAGCTTGATAAATTAGGAGACATTCTCAATGAAGGGGGGATTTTCCAAACTGAATGGTTATCCCAAATGGATTTCTCTCTCTCTCTCTCTCTCTCTCTCTCTCTCTCTCTCTCTCTCTCTCTCTCTCTCTCTCTCTCTTTCGCGCTCTCTCTCTCTCTCTTTTTCTCTCTCTCTCTCTCTCTCTCTCTCTCTCTCTCTCTCTAGGTTTAGGTGGCTTTGGGCCTGGTGTTGCTATGGTGTTGCTATAGGAGTCATGTCTGGGGAAGACAGTACTGCCCATATAGAAATGCACGATGTATTTGGTCTTATTCATTTATCT
The DNA here is from genome assembly GCF_021917145.1 of Hypomesus transpacificus. Classification (NCBI taxonomy): domain Eukaryota; kingdom Metazoa; phylum Chordata; class Actinopteri; order Osmeriformes; family Osmeridae; genus Hypomesus; species Hypomesus transpacificus. The sequence goes on from NW_025813792.1 coordinate 119,307, forward strand.
TTCTTTACCTTTCCTTCTTTCTTTCCCATGAGCCTTTCTCTCTCTCTCTTTCTCTTTTCTTCCACTCTTTCAGATGTATCTTTCTCTTCATGTCTCTCACACCCTCTTTCTCTATCTCTCTCACCCTCTCACTCACTGTCTCAGTCTACATCCCCCTCTCTCTCTCTCTCTTTCTCTCTCTCTCTCTCTCTCTCTCTCTCTCTCTCTCTCTCTCTCTCTCTCTCTCTCTCTCTCTCTCTCTCTCTCTCTCTCTCTCTCTCTCTCAGCACCTCCTCTCTCTGTGTGGTCCTCAGGTGAAGTGTATACTGTAGGTGTGTCTAATGAAGAAAACCTGCTGTTGGAGGTGGCGGTCGCAGTTACTGACACTATAAGCCCACAACTTAGCAACAAGTTTTTGATTTCCTTTGGACTCTCAGACCTGTGCGCCGACACACATACACAGATACATCCACACACACGGACACACAATCACTTTGCTCACATTCACTCACACATTAGGCCACATGCTACACATTACCAGTGAGATCCACACCCCAAGGTTAGCCTACATCCTAACCAATAACAGTCTGATATTAGCCTTGATGCGAGACGTTAGCAGTGAGCTTCGGTGCGTGACCTGCAGAAAAACACCCGCCGCTACGCTGTCCAGATGAGCATGACCAGGCTTCACATAATGGCCGTGAGAGACAGAGCCCTCTCATGTAAAACTATCGCCATTACACGGCTCCACTTGGAGCTACCAAGAAGAGGGGCCTGTCACTCAGCCAGCACCCAGAAAGAGGCTTCCTAGCTCGGCTAGACAATAACAAGACCTGCGTTACGAAATGCATGGAAGGATCTTTGCGCAAAGCTATCTTTCATCTACAGTATGTTAGTGTGTGTCTGCGTGTGCGTGCGTGTGTGTGTGTGTGTGTACTCTTATTAAAAGCATTGCAGGCATTCTTAGGTTTGATACTGGACTTTGTCAGTGTTGAGAAAATGTGAGCGGTTAAATAAATCGTTCATGGACGACCGGGATTCAAATTGGTTTTCTTCACTTTCAGTTCACTTCAGTGCTGCCATGTGTTCAATATCAGATAATAACGTTGGAAATCTTTCTTGGTTCTTTCATCGCACAGGATATTTGGATATACCATAAACGTATTGTGTCTCCTTTTATGCAAAATGAATCGTAAGAACAACATTATAACCGAGCTTTGATGATAGACACCATTTTCACCAAGTCACCCTCCAGAAAGACTTTTGCAAAACAGATCGTCTGACAGAACAGCCAGTCCTCACTATGAACACACCCGCTCCCCATACAGACCCACCAGAACAAACACAACACAGGCCCCATACATGTAACACACAGTCCCCACGAAGCAGAGCCCTACTGCATTCACACATCCACATGCACCCATCACAATGGCATAGAACTGTCAGCCTCGCACTGGCGTGATCGAGACATCACTTCCATCAGTTGTTGGAGCCACAGCTGGTTGGCCTGGGTCCGTAGCCCTGATAAAGAGCTTGTTGTGAGGGCTCGGGGGTGGACGGGAGGGGGGTGTGGCGGTGGTGCTGGCGTACAGGAACAGTGACAGTGTTTTGGGCCAGCCTGAGAGGCCTGGACGTGGGGGAGATGACTGCGAGAGCAGGCTGGAAGCCATGCAGCTGGTCAGGGTGTGCAGGGGGACAATAGAGAGGGGGAGGAACCCCTCCAGCCTTCCTTGGTGCATGGTGGGACAAGGCTATCTTTGTGCAGACACAGGTGCCTCCTGGTGCCACACACACGTACACACGGAGTCACACAAATACACTCACACAAACACACACGCACACAAACCCATGCACAAAAGAAGACGACTTGATGGTATTGTGATTCCTGGTTAATTATGCATGCGATGTGACAATCAAAGTCATGAGTTTCCTGTTGGAGCTCTGATCAATGAGGAGCAGCACAAAGGCGTGCGCAGTCCCTCTGTAACAGAGCCAAGTGTGTGTGTGTGTGTGTGGGGGGGAATCTACCAGGAGGTCTTTACACACAGGGTGTTCTGTCACGTGTTGTGTCACCTTTCTGCTCCTGTCAGGCCTCGTCGTCAGTTAAGTAACACACACGGCCTATCTAGCCAGTAACTGTATATAAGACACGTTTTCAAAACCTGCAACTTTTGACCAAAAAATTCATTTAATCTTGTATTGCAGCCAAGTTTAAGTTTCAAACGTGGGAGGAAAATAAACAAACCGTAGAGATAAAAAGAGTAAAAAGCTGCTGAGTTGTTCTGTTTCATGCTGTATATATTTATATAAAAAAGTAAAGGGGGGTCCTTGAAAAGAAAAAAAAAGAGAGAAAAGTGTTTGCTGAAAAATCTTTGCTTCCCTGTTTTTCCTCTGCGGTCGTCAGCTGTAGCGGCGTGTTCGTTTCTGTGGCGACGCGTGCCAGACCTGACGCCACACGCGGCCCTGAAAGGCCTCATTCATGCGACGAGGGCCAGAGAGACACCGGGGGCCAACAAGACAGAGCTCTGAGAGAGGGAGAGAGGGAGAGAGAGAGAGAGAGAGAGAGAGAGAGAGAGAGAGAGAGAGAGAGAGAGAGAGAGAGAGAGAGAGAGAGAGAGAGAGAAAAGGGAGAGACAGTCAGATAGACCCGTGAGATAGGTTTAAAGACAGTTAGATACAGTTTGATGTAGAGAGACCAGGTAGGGAATCAGAGACCAGAGAGAGAGAGAAACAAAATGACCGGAGAAAGACCAAACAGAGAGACAGCAGACATGCAGAGAGAGACCAGAGAGAGTCCAGAGAGAGAGAGAGACCAGATAGGGACCAGAGAGAGACCAGAAAGAGTCCAGAGAGAGAGAGGGAGAGAGAGAGACCAGGTAGGTACTGGAGAGAGACAGTTAGGGGAGAAACAGTCAGGAAGCTTCTGAAGTCTCTCTTCTCTGGTCTCTCACAAGCTTCTAATGCTATACCTCTCTTCACACGCCATCAAATATGACTCCTCTCTCCTCATCCTCCTCCTCCACCTTTCCCAGTTGAGGTTCACACCACATCTAGACCTGCTGGGCTCGGGCCAGTGATGAAAGTGTACATTGTCCCTCTCCAGTTTCAGGTCAGGTTTCAAACATGTGCCAGGGTACATTTCAAACGGATACCAGGGTGCCCCCGTACGAGCCTGGCCACACTCAGACCACCTGAGCCTCAACGAACACTGCCTGTTTGCCCAGGGAGGGCCTGCTGTGTACCAAGGGTGGTGCTACTGTTTGTATGTGTGCGTGGGTGTGTGCGTGTGTGTGCACACATGTTTTTTTGTGTGTGTTTGTGTGCGTGCATTCGTGTGTCTTTGTGTGTGGTGAGTGTTTATTTTTGAATGATACAAGATCCATTTCGATCAAGAGAGACATATCTTAATGAATGACAGGATCTCTCAGGTGACGCATTCGGCCTTAATGATACAGTGAAATGCTGGTTCCCTTCACGGAAAATTAAATGCAGTCCCCCCAAAAAAGTACGAAAGAAAACAAGCATGTGTGTGTGTTTTTCATCAGGAGGGAGGGTCTGCTACTAGGTGGGCCCTGGATGGAATCTGAGCGGTCAGTCGATGTGTTGGAGTTTGCCGAGGTGGAAGTTAAATTATTGCAATGTTTCGTAGGGGAAGACCAGTAATTGCTGTGGTCGACCACTCTGCATCTCCCTGGAACCCTTTTAGACCGTGTCAATTGGTCTTTATACATCTTTAATTATGCTAAGTGTGAATCGTCTCAGTCTCTGAGTTAACTACTTATGAGCCTGTGAATTGCAACTTCTCTTTTTCTCTTTCCCTTTCTTGCTGTCTTTCTTTCTTTCTGTGTCCATTTCTCTCCATCTTTCCATTTATCCTCTCTGTGTCTCTTTCTCTCCAGCTCTCTCCCTTTTTCTCTCTCTGTCTCTCTCTCTGTCTGAATGAGATATGAGAGGTGGTGTCTGTGTTGGTGACGGGTGTGTTGTTGGTACAGTTGCTGGGGAGGCCTGACACTGTGTTCATATATCTTCATCCAGACCCAACCAGATCAGACCAGACCAGGCCAACACCAAGGACCAGGCCAGACCAGGCCAAGACCAAGGAGGCTGAAAGGCCTCATTCATGCGACGAGGGCCAGAGAGACACCGGGGGCCAACAAGACAGAGCTCTGAGAGAGGGAGAGAGAGAGAGAGAGAGAGAGAGAGAGAGAGAGAGAGAGAGAGAGAGAGAGAGAGAGAGAGAGAAAAGGGAGAGACAGTCAGATAGACCCGTGAGATAGGTTTAAAGACAGTTAGATACAGTTTGATGTAGAGAGACCAGGTAGGGAATCAGAGACCAGAGAGAGAGAGAAACAAAATGACCGGAGAAAGACCAAACAGAGAGACAGCAGACATGCAGAGAGAGACCAGAGAGAGTCCAGAGAGAGAGAGAGACCAGATAGGGACCAGAGAGAGACCAGAAAGAGTCCAGAGAGAGAGAGGGAGAGAGAGAGACCAGGTAGGTACTGGAGAGAGACAGTTAGGGGAGAAACAGTCAGGAAGCTTCTGAAGTCTCTCTTCTCTGGTCTCTCACAAGCTTCTAATGCTATACCTCTCTTCACACGCCATCAAATATGACTCCTCTCTCCTCATCCTCCTCCTCCACCTTTCCCAGTTGAGGTTCACACCACATCTAGACCTGCTGGGCTCGGGCCAGTGATGAAAGTGTACATTGTCCCTCTCCAGTTTCAGGTCAGGTTTCAAACATGTGCCAGGGTACATTTCAAACGGATACCAGGGTGCCCCCGTACGAGCCTGGCCACACTCAGACCACCTGAGCCTCAACGAACACTGCCTGTTTGCCCAGGGAGGGCCTGCTGTGTACCAAGGGTGGTGCTACTGTTTGTATGTGTGCGTGGGTGTGTGCGTGTGTGTGCACACATGTTTTTTTGTGTGTGTTTGTGTGCGTGCATTCGTGTGTCTTTGTGTGTGGTGAGTGTTTATTTTTGAATGATACAAGATCCATTTCGATCAAGAGAGACATATCTTAATGAATGACAGGATCTCTCAGGTGACGCATTCGGCCTTAATGATACAGTGAAATGCTGGTTCCCTTCACGGAAAATTAAATGCAGTCCCCCCAAAAAAGTACGAAAGAAAACAAGCATGTGTGTGTGTTTTTCATCAGGAGGGAGGGTCTGCTACTAGGTGGGCCCTGGATGGAATCTGAGCGGTCAGTCGATGTGTTGGAGTTTGCCGAGGTGGAAGTTAAATTATTGCAATGTTTCGTAGGGGAAGACCAGTAATTGCTGTGGTCGACCACTCTGCATCTCCCTGGAACCCTTTTAGACCGTGTCAATTGGTCTTTATACATCTTTAATTATGCTAAGTGTGAATCGTCTCAGTCTCTGAGTTAACTACTTATGAGCCTGTGAATTGCAACTTCTCTTTTTCTCTTTCCCTTTCTTGCTGTCTTTCTTTCTTTCTGTGTCCATTTCTCTCCATCTTTCCATTTATCCTCTCTGTGTCTCTTTCTCTCCAGCTCTCTCCCTTTTTCTCTCTCTGTCTCTCTCTCTGTCTGAATGAGATATGAGAGGTGGTGTCTGTGTTGGTGACGGGTGTGTTGTTGGTACAGTTGCTGGGGAGGCCTGACACTGTGTTCATATATCTTCATCCAGACCCAACCAGATCAGACCAGACCAGGCCAACACCAAGGACCAGGCCAGACCAGGCCAAGACCAAGGACCAGGCTGACACAGGCCAGCAGTTCACACACCATTTCACCTGGATGTTGCCTCCGCCAGCAGTGAGAGAAAAAGAGAGTTAGAGAGAGAGAGAGAGAGAGAGAGAGAGAGAGAGAGAGAGAGAGAGAGAGAGGGAAAGAGAGAGAGAGAAAGCAAGATTCATAAGTTGGGTTGAAGTGAGTTCACACAACAGAGAGTAGGAGAGAGACAAAAAGATTGACGAGAGCGAGAGTGCGGAGAGAGAAAGCAGAGAGACAGAGAAGGAAAGAGAGAGAGAGAGATAGGGAGAGAAAGGGAGACAAAAAGGGAGAGACAGTAAGATAGACCCGTGAGATAGGTTTAAAGACAGTTAGATACAGTTTGAGCACCTGTAATGTTCCATATCCAGAATGTGTACAGTGATAACAGGACAAGCACCCAGAGGCAACAGTAAGATAGAAGAGATCCAGGTTCAGTTGAGGGAGTGGATCTAGAACAGACACCAGACCAGACGGACACACAGCGAGCAGATCAGTGTTCTCTCTGTGATATCAACGTGTGTCAATAGCCCACTCACAATCCAGACCCACAGATCTTTATCAGAGACAGATCAAGGCCTGGTCCATTCAGCACCTCACCACGGGAGCCCCGACCCTTGACCTCTGACCCTACTGACCTGGTCTGACCCGGCCCCGAGCCTTCTCGCTGGTCGCAGAGCATGAAAGAGTTGGGATTGGCTGCCAGCAGGAGATCTAAAGAGAGGGGGCGGAGAACAGCAGAGAACAAGGGCTGGAGATCAAAAGAGGATGCTGTGGAGAGAGTGTGTGTGCCTGCATGTGTACGTGTGTGTGTATGTGTGTGTGTGTCAGAAAGACAGAATCTTGTAGATCACAGCTCATTAAGGTGCTCCAGTCACCTCTCCATCTCCTCCTTCTCCCCTAAACGTTACCAAGATAAGACAACTACTAATATTTAGAAACTGATTTCAAATGAAAAGCAATTGCACAAAATGTATAATGGTGAACATTACTGTAAATAGCATTATATTACGTAAACGGACCTTAGTCTCCATGGCTAAATTGTACTCAGGGGGGAGTTTGAACTAATGGCTGCCATGGTGCCTGTACACAAAGACACACACACACAGAGCACAACAGATCTGACCAATTCCAAATTGTGTTTATCAGTGAGCACATGGACCCATGGAAGTGTAACATGCCCGTGAGGGTGAGGTGGGTACTGTACGTAAACAAAGAAAGGCCTGTCCTGTGTGTGTATTTGTGTATGTGCGTGCTTACATTTGTGTGTATGTGTACGTGTGTTTACGTGTGTGTGGCTGTGTTTACGTGTGTGATTGCATGCCTGTGGGTCACTGCTATCTGATCAGCTGGAGTCCTGCAGGCTGCTACTACAGCAGTGTGTCGACCCGGGTCCTGCAGTCAGAGGGACTCTGCCCTGCATGACAACTCCCAAACTCCTCTGTTTCCCCCCACCCCCCTTCCTCCCTCTCTCTCCTCGTCTGTGATCTAATCTACTTGGGCGATCAGCCCTGGCTCTGCTCTCAGTGGCCTCTTTGATTGGTCGCGTGGACCTCTACTGTGCTGTCAACTTTTTTAACTTTCTGTGTGTTTGTGTGTGTATGTGTGTGTGAGAGAGAGACATTGTATATTGTGTGTATTGTGTGCGTGTGTGTTTGTGTGTGTGTGTGTGTGTGTGTGTGTGTGTGAGAAGGGTGCTTGCACGAGGGCCACCTGGTGTAAATGACTATTTGTTTGCTTATCTGTGTGTGCACTTGCTTAGTACTCCTCTGTGTGTCTGTGTTTCTTTTGTGTGTATGTAACTGCATGTGTATGCCTAGGAGTGTGTGTGTGTGTGTGTGTGTGTGGTGTGTGTGTGTGTGTGTGTGTGTGTGTGGTGTGTGTGTGTGTGTGTGTTATCCAAGTAGTTATGGACTCAGCCTGGCAGCCATCCCACTCAGGACATTTGACCTGGAAGAGGTTTTTTTCTCTTCAGCCAGTGTTTTTTTGCAGGCTGGCTCTTTTCCCCCCACGAAAGGCTGATTTTTGCAGCCTTTTCCCCCAGCAAGGCTGAAAGGCTCTAAAGGGTGGAAAGCCAAATATTTTCTTAAATCTCCTGGACGCCAGGTTGCATAAAAGGTTCCAAAGCCGTTTGCATCAAACCTCAACCGTCAAAACCACAAATTCTGTTTTTGTAGCCATGAAACTGCCCCCTCCGAAAAAAAAGAAACAGAAAAAGATTTCCATTCAGTTGATTCTTATACATTTATATGAACTAATAAAAAATGTTGTACTCCCCATAGGAAACACAGACTTAAACAAATGAGTGTGTGAGAAAACTCAATATAGATTATCAATGAACTGCATAAGCTTTTGACAGACTTGAACTCTCACCCAAATTGAAAACCCTCATCATGCATTGTTTTATCCAATTACAGTTTCAGTAAGAGATAAACAGCTCTTATGATGGACCTTTTCAATTGTTCCCAACGTCACCATCTGCTAATGATGACATGTCAATGGAGATGACCACAGTGTGTGCCTGTGTGTGTGTGTGTGTGTGTGTGTGTGTATGTGTGTTTTCTGTTTCAGATTTTGGAATTCATGCATTCAGGTTCACAACATCCTAACACACATACCCGTCATAGACAAAAGTGGCACAGAACCGCACCATGAGATAATCCATGTTCTCTCTTCTCTCAAGTCTCCATCAACTCAACTCCATCTGACCATCGGTTTGGCCCTGGTTCCCCCCCAGATTCACACCTGGTCCGGTCCTGACTGGTTCTACCTGGTGTGTAACCAGCGTGCATCCGTCCTCCCACACAGCACTGACACATTTACACAGAGACCCTGATACGCCCAGCTAGGAGTGGATCAACACAGTGTGCGCTATGGGAAACCACACAACATCACACACACACATCAACACAGTGTACGCTATGGGAAACCACACAACATCACACACACACACGTCAACACAGTGTATGCTATGGGAAACCACACAACATCACACACACACACACGTCAACACAGTTTAGGCTATGGGAAACCACAGAATATCACGCACACACACACACACACCCAAAGACTCATACACGCAAACATATACACACTTGAAAGCTAGCATTTTCAAGCACATGTATGTGCACACACACACACACACGCACACACACGCACACACACACACACACACCGCTGATTTAGCTGCCCACTTGAGATGTTTTTCCAGCCCTCGCCACCCAGAGCAGGGGGCATTAAATCCTGTTTGTCAACACAGCTATTTCTGTGAAATGTTCCTTGGCTTTGGTGTCTAATCTGGATTAGATTTATGGCCACCCGACCACTAGGATATTTTTACTGAAATCAACTTTGCTGGACCGATAAATCTGAGGAAGAAGTATTTTACAGCTGAAGAACTAATTAAATTTGGGCATGTCATGTTTAGATGGAAATGTGATCAAATGGGGAGTTTCCCAGTCCCTTCCTACATCTACCAAGTTGAACACTGGATTTTGGTGTCTCAAAACCCATTGACACATCCCTGCTGTATGACTGTGTTAAGCCTGTGTTCTGCTCCTCTCTTTCACCAACCGTCTCTGGAGGAGGGGTTCCCTCACTGAATTGCTCCTCCCAAGGTTTCTTCAATTTCTTCTCCTGCAGTGAGTTTTTCTGGGAGTTTTTCCTTGTCTTCCTTGAGGGTGTACGTGAAGCCCTCTGTGACATGCTTGCATGTAAAAAGGGCTATGCAAATACATTTTGATTTGATTTAAAATGTTAAGATTCATTTTTATCAGTTGCTGTGGATGTTACATAAGGAACATTACTAGCAACAAATCATGGCTAGACAAATGGAATAGGGATTTACGTCAAAGTGCCACGTGTTGATGTACACAGCTGATGACGTGGGGTGTAATCTAGCTCTCAACAGTCAAGCTGCACGCGCTCATTACGGCAGGATGAAGTCATCACCCAGATATCAGAGTGGCTTCATTAACAACCAGGAGACTCTCCT
>NW_025813792.1:136516-141516 GCF_021917145.1 Hypomesus transpacificus
GAAACCTGTGGTGTCTTATTTCACTGAATACACTTCTTCAAGGGTTGCAAGATACTGCTCCTCATTTTAATTATTTTAAATATCAAAAAAAAAATATTGACTAACTATGCACTTCTACTGTAATTTGTACATGCACTGTTTGCATGTTGCTTTGGAACAGTTTATGAATACAATGTTAAATGTAATTTCAACCAGAGAGTAAGACGACACTATAGTGCTGATGACATAGCTAAAACAGCATATTCGACTTTGAAAGAAGAATAAATCTTCCAAATCACTTAGATTACAGCTGGCTCTGAGTTACATCTGCATATATTCAAAACTGTACCTGCGGACCTAGGCCTGGGCATGGGCCTGGGCCTGGGTTTAGCTCCTAGGCCTGGGCCTGGGTTTAGCTCCTAGGCCTGGGCCTGGGTTTAGCTCCTAGGCCTGGGCCTGGGTTTAGCTCCTAGGCCTGGGCCTGGGTTTAGCTCCTAGGCCTGGGCCTGGGTTTAGCTCCTAGGCCTGGGCCTGGGTTTAGCTCCTAGGCCTGGGCCTGGGTTTAGCTCCTAGGCCTGGGCCTGGGTTTAGCTCCTAGGCCTGGGCCTGGGTTTAGCTCCTAGGCCTGGGCCTGGGTTTAGCTCCTAGGCCTGGGCCTGGGAGCTAGCTCTCGGGTCTGGGCCTAGCTCAACTATAGAGTTACCTGTTTCTTTTCGTGTGAGTGTAAAGTGTATTCATATGCTCCTGTGAGGCCTGGGATGGGAAGGAGACTGTTTTCCCAGTGATAAAATCAGTTGGCACCTAGCTAGGAGCTGGAGTGGCCGGCCCTTGGCACCGCAGCAGTGTACTCAGGCAAGATGAGAACACGGCCACACACTCACACACACACACGCTTTCACATGCATGCACACGCACGCACACGCACATGTCTTCACATGCTGACAAACACACACACACACACAAGCAAGACAAGCATGCCATGCATGAAACTCAGAGTAACAGGATGGCTCTGTCTGCCTGCAGGTTGTGTAGCATGTTCTAGCTCTTTCTACATCCAGTCCTTCTAATTGAAAAAGAAAACATTAGAAAAGGAAATGACAAATAAATCATCCACGTGGCTTCCACTGCACATGAGAGCAGCTCATTGTGACGGATTAAAAATGTCTTCAATCTGAACTCAGTTCAGAAACACAGTTTACAGTAAAAGGTGCAGATCCAACTACAGTGTGTGGTTGTGTGCAGGTGTGTGTGTGTGTGTTTGTGTGTGTGTGAGGACGTGGAGTGTGGCTCGGTATTATCCTTAGGAAGACCGTCTAAGCTCTCTAAAAGCCCCATTAGAGCTGCAGACGTCACATGTCCCCAGCCTCTGTTGTCCCGCGCCTTAACAGGGTACACACCGCACACAGCCACTTCATTAAAAACGACCCGACCGTCCCACTTTGATGTGAGATGTTTCTGTTACGCCCGCGTCGACACGTCTACAGTGCCGCCAGACAGGAACACACACTCAGTGGGGGCAGGGGGGATACGATTTGACAAGGCTGTCGCAGTATGGCGGGAAGTGGTGTAGGGGTAACGTGAGCGTGTGCTTTGGGTGTGAGACAACATGGCTGCTGTACTGGAATAGACTGACATTCATCAGGGTTTATTTGCCTAGTCAGCTGATAGCGGGGCTGTCTGCCGAGGAGGGCTGTTTGGAAAAGCTCAGGTCGGGATCTTGTGCTTTAAACTGGAGGTGCACAACAAGCTTAGTACACAGCACTGGGGTGCCGGAGGGGTCGGGGGTCAGGGGCGATGTGCAGGTACAACGCAGACGCACATGGATGGATACATGGGATACGGGCCAACACCCACACACACACAGACAGACACACACACACTTGCAAGACACATACGCACAGAGGCGCGCACACATACGCAGGCACGCACACGGGCACGCACACATACTCAAAGACCCCCCCCCACACACACACACACACATAGACACATCCTGCCCAATGCCCATGAAGGGCAGGCTGGCACCATCCTATACAGGTGTTTACCTGGCATCTTTGTGTGCAGTGGTCACATCCCCTCTCTCCCCCCCCCACCCCCCCCCCCCCCCCCCCCACCCCCCCAGCTTCACCAGCAGTCAGGCCAAGTTCCTCCCGGGCTCCCCGGAGATGGCTCACCGGCCATAGGCATTATTAAGGCCGGAGGCTGGGGTCACTGGAGGTAAGAGCAGGGTAACTCGAGCTTTTTAATTACAGGCCTCAGTGGTGATAAGCAGTCACATATGCCTTTACAACTAGCAGGAGGCAAGGGGACCAGGAGGAGTTCTGGCTTGGTATCAGCCTGGTGCGGTAACACACACACATTTCCTTTTGCAATGTGTACAGTTAGCCTTCGACCCAGGTAGTCCAGAGGACTTGCTTGTTGTCCTTTACGTTACCTGTCTCACTGCATAGACAGTGTAGTGGACCAAGGAGACAGGTTAGATGAGTGTTATTCTATCTTGTACCTGGTAGGGCATGAGGATGGAGAGAGGGGAGGAGAGAGAAGAGGAGAAGAGAAGGATGGAGGGATTGGGGAGGTGGAGAGAGGGAGGGTAGGAGGAGGAGAGGACGACAGAGGAAGGGAGAGTGGGGGAGGAGAGGAGGGCAGAAGGGGGAGACATGCAGTAGCCAGCTAAAGAAATTAGAACCCATCGATTCCTCATTTGGCCTTCCTTTCAAGATGAACAGGATGACTATGCGTCGAGAATAGATTACTTTATATGACGGAGAGACAGAGAGGAAGACAGATAATTACACCCTGTGGTGAATTCAGAGAGCCCACACTAGGAACACATCAACCACACAGAGGGGAGGGGGTGACGTAAACTTGTCCATGTTACATCAGAATCACATCATTAGGCTAACTGTAGACACACAGCTGTGGATGCAGGGGGCGGGGAGAAAGAGATAAAATAGTTTAAGATTAGAGACAGAGAGACAGAGAGAGAAAGTGTTTGGCAGCGGTGAAGTCCATGTTCTTGAACAGGTGTTCTGCTTGGAAGGTTCCAGAACGCAGGGAAAGGCCAATGACATCAGTACTGATTGAACATTGACAGGTTTGCAGGTGAAAAGAGGTGAATCACTGAGTTTGGGGAGTCTGACTGAGTCGTTAGGAGAGAGGGTCCAAGACTCTCACACACACACACACACCAAACACACACACACCACATAGACACCACACATACACACACACCGCATAAATAGAATATTCTCTCACACGCGCACAAACCCAAATAATTACACATGCAAAATAGTACACACACACACACAGGGTGACACAAGGTGAACCTTGTGGCTATGGCTCCATGCTTGATTGACATCTACCCTGCCTCTCTGATCATTGCTAATAATCTCGTTCACCTCAACCCTTTCACCTCACATCACCACAGGTTCCCTGCCTGGAACACCCACACGTTCAAACATGTTCCAGTGATGGGACTGTGTCCTGTTCCCAGAACGCAGGGAAATGTGGGTGCGCCCATAATTCATCTTCTGTCGGGTATGGCGAAACACCTGTAGCATCTACCAGACCACAAACAAAACCAGTCTACTCCACAGAAACACTGCAGAATATGAGTTTCGGAGCTTTCTTAGGTTGAAAACAACCACATTTGGTGAATTTCACTTTTTCTTAAAATAATGTGTTTACTGTGTGTATGATCATATCTTTACAATGTGTTTACTTAAATGGAATCACTCGATTTGGACTATGAACAAGTCCAACTAGATTTGATATCTAAAAACAATGTCATCACAGCCACTCACATAAACAGTTTCAGCAGTGGAGTGGTGAGGTGGACCCCATGGCTGCACACCAGCATGGCAGACACAGCCCTGAACCACGGCAACCAAAACACACAAAACATGCGAATAAATCGTGCCTATGGGAGCGAGCATGCCCAGAGGGTGTGTGTGGGTTGGTGAAGCGGGCGGGCGGGCGGGCAGGAGAGCGAGGAGACGTCGAGGGAGGACTGGCGAGTGGCGCGGAGCCTGCAGCCTGGTGAAGCCCGGGCGGTGGAGAGACGGGAAGAATGTGCTGTGTCATGTTGGAGACCCGGCGCAGCCCTCTGAGGTTTCACCGTGTCAGAGCTTTCATCTGCTGGCTCGCCTGGCTGCCGTGTGTGTGTGTGTGTGTGTGTGGGAGGGAGGGAGGAGGGGTCTGCTCCATTCTGCTCTCCTCTGTTCATTTCTCACATATGCACACGCACACACACATTAGAGCCCATACATGCAAACATACACAAACACATACAATAGCAGAAGGACAGATGCATACACCTACAGGTAAGACAAGTACACACACAAACCTACAAACCCGCCTTTGTGCTCCATCCGTTCGTTCAGTCGTTCAGAGAGTTTTCCACTGGCATGAGCCTCCCGCTGACAACCACCATTCCTTCATTTACACACACACACTCCTCCACACACACACACACACACCTCCACACACACACACACACACACACACCTCCACACACACTCCTCCACACACACACACACACCCACACCTCTGCATACACATGCACACACACACACAGACTCCTCCACACACATCACACCCTTCCATCCACCATCTCTACATCCACACATACACACACCACAACCACCTCCTCTACACACAGACACACACAAGGACTCCAACCAAACCTTCTACATCCACCTCCTCCACACACACACGCACACACCACCCCATCCATCACCTCTACACAAACACATACACACACACACACACCACCTCCAACCCCCTAGGTTCAAACCACCTTTACTGCTCAGCACTAAGGTGTGGATCTGTCATTAGTTAACTTGGTCTGGCGGAGCCCACCACTGTTATTGTTAGGGCTGGGTATTTGCACAAGCAGTATCTTTGGAGAGAAATCCTACCTCTGTGGCTTTCCTCCTCAGTCTGACTCTGAGTGGATCCAGTTTCCCCTTCTCCTCGACATCCCCCTGTTCTCTCTCCCCCTCTCTCTCCCTCCCTCTGTCTCC
>NW_025813792.1:144016-154219 GCF_021917145.1 Hypomesus transpacificus
AGATCTCTAGCACACACACACACACACACACACAGTTAAGAACAATTAAACACACACATTCACACAGTGGTATTTATAGAAATGTGTCCAAATGGATTGGAGTCAACTCTTTGTGTGTGTGCGTGTGTGGGTGTGTGTGTGTGTAGGGGGTGGGGATTAGGTAGACATAAAACCACTGTAATATGTGGAGCCATTTCTGGGGATAGCTATAGATCTATCCATATAGTTCCCAGTGTACAAACCAGAGGGGAACATTGGAATAAAAGAAACTACAAGTGCAAGTGGTTCTCCACAGTACACTCTGTAAGGTCCGACCGTGCTCTCTTCCACTAGAGGTAGTTCCAAGGCTGATGTCTCCCCCTATTGGTACGACTGTGTCACAGTGATGGACCAACATCATTACTGTTGGAAACTATTGTACTCTACATATTATATTCAGAAGAATCAGAATAATATATTTTCAGTGAGTGTAATGGATTTGCATGTTAATTTGGGGGGGAAAAGACTAGGTAAATCAATAAAGGGTTCCCTAAGGGTTCCCTCCAATTTATGGCATCACGTCCAACTTTAGAAGGACTGTGCTCCAAAGCAACATAAATAGCTATTATGCAGAATACTACTTGAATATTATTACATTAAAGTATTATGTAGAGAAAGAGAATATGGCACAATATTCAGTTCGAATCGAGACAGAGAGAACGTGTGTGTGTTCGTGTGTGTGTTGAGGGGGTTGGGGGGGGGGTCAGATTCCTATAGTTTGGAGGTTGGCTTCATGGTCTCTCCACCAATCACCTTGGACTTGCAGCGGCATTGCAATTCACGTATAAAGTGAGCTTGCAAGGGATTTCGGTTCAAAGCACGCTCACGTTCTTGGAGATACATTTTGGAGTCGCGGACAGAACACTTTCCCTCTGCCTGCAAACGTTTTTAGTGAACTTACAGCTGTTTGTTTCGAGGCAAACGGCGGCAGAGAAAATCGAGGTTATAATCCATTCGCTCAGACACATGCGTAAAAATACCTGCTCTCAAGACGTCTTTACGCAGTTGACAGCCACTTCGCAGGAGCAAAGTACTGAGTTTACTTTAACTTTTTGCATACTTTTGTTGAATTGAAAAAACTTCGGGAAGCCTATTTTTCACGCGTGCAAAATACGTCTTGAGGATTCTGCCTCAAGAACTTGACCCTTTTCCCTTTTTCACTTGTAATTGTTCAACTAAAGTTTTCGCATGAATTTACTCGACCCATACCTGAAAATGACAGAGGAACAAGACAAATGTCTCTCTGACGTCCCGAGTCCAAGCATGTCCGAGGACTCTGCCGGATCTCCCTGTCCGTCCGGTTCTGGCTCCGACACCGAGAACACTAGACCGTCAGAAAACGGCTTGCTGGGTCCGGACAGCCACCTTAGCGAGTTCAAGAAGGACGAGGAGGACAAATTCCCGGTGTGCATACGCGAGGCGGTGTCCCAGGTGCTGAAGGGTTACGACTGGACTCTCGTGCCTATGCCAGTCCGCGTAAACGGATCTAGTAAAAATAAGCCCCACGTGAAGAGACCGATGAACGCGTTTATGGTTTGGGCACAAGCAGCGCGGAGGAAGTTGGCGGATCAGTACCCACATCTCCACAACGCGGAGCTGAGCAAGACCCTGGGGAAACTCTGGAGGTGAGTCATTCCCTCAATGTCGTCTCTCGCTCTCGCCTCGTCCCTCCTGCTCTCTGGTTAGAATTTGTGCACGGATTTGACGTGGAGCGGTTGTGGAGGTTAAACCACTAGTACTGTGGATGATTGAGATGTTATGGTGTTATTCAACAGTGGTTAACTGATTACAAAAGAAAAACAAGTGCATTTAAACGTTATATTTAAATATTTATGTTTGTATTGCTTTATTTTACTTGTAGACTCCTCAACGAGGGAGAAAAGCGTCCTTTCGTGGAAGAGGCGGAGCGCCTCCGGGTTCAGCACAAGAAAGACCACCCGGACTACAAGTACCAGCCCCGGCGAAGAAAGTCGGTAAAAAACGGTCAGGTCGAGTCGGAGGACGGTTGCGAGCAGACTCACATATCGCCCAACGCCATCTTCAAAGCGCTCCAGCAGGCGGACTCCCCCGCCTCAAGCATGGGAGAGGTGCACTCCCCTGGCGAACACTCAGGTGAGATAAGACAGGATAGCTACCCCGGAGTTGCAATCAAACAACCCCAGACTATTTGATTTAGGTCTAGTCAGGTGTCAAGGGAATGTGTGACAGTCAGTTATGCCAGCATATGTCTCATGTAAAAAACAATTCAAAACATCTGATTTTAAGAATTCCAACTGCACTGATATGTTATCAACACAATATATTGAATCAGCTCAGCTCCTTTGAAAATCAAAACACAGTTGTAGTCTGCTCATTTACATAGATTAGAATATTTTCCACTCACGTGGGGCTGTTGCATCAGACAATGTTAAGCATCTGTACATAAGCCTAACCCTCCCCTCTCTCCCTCAGGGTCCCAGGGCCCCCCCACCCCTCCCACCACCCCGAAGACCGACATCCAGACGGGCAAGCTGGACCTGAAGCGCGAGGGTCGCCCCTTACCTGACAGCACAGGCCGCCAGCTCAACATCGACTTCCGGGACGTGGACATCGGCGAGCTGAGCAGCGACGTCATCTCCCACATCGAGACGTTTGACGTCAACGAGTTCGACCAGTACCTCCCCCCCAATGGCCACCCGGGGGGGCCGGTCTCCTACACGGGCAGCTACGGCCTCGGCGGTGCCGCGGTCGGCCAGCCGACAGGTGGCGCCGCCTCCTGGCTGACTAAGAGCCAGAGCCAGGGTCAGGGCCAGCAGAGCCAGCTCTCCCTGACCACCCTGGGGAGCAGCAGTGGGGACCAGGGCCCCCCGACCCAGAGGCCCCCCAGCGCCAGCGGCAGCACCCCCACACACATCAAGACGGAGCAGCTGAGCCCCAACCACTACAGCGAGCAGCAGCAGTGCTCCCCCCAGCACGCGGCCTACGGCTCCTTCAGCCTGCAGCACTACAGCTCCACCTCCTCCCCCTACCCCTCCATCACCCGGGCGCAGTACGAGTACTCCGACCACCAGGGCGGCGCCACCTCCTACTACAGCCACGCAGCCGGCCAGGGCTCTGGGCTCTACTCCACCTTCAGCTACATGAGCCCCAGCCAGAGGCCCATGTACACCCCCATCGCTGATCCCACAGGGGTCCCCTCCATCCCCCAGAACAGCCCACAGCAATGGGACCAGCAGCCGGTGTACACACAGCTGACCAGGCCTTAAAGGGGACTGGACACACACACACACACACACAGCCAGAGTGACACTGCAGAAGGAGACATATGCATATCATATCATTTTGTCATCCTTCTCCCTGTAGGAACAGACACTTGAATTCACATCAGAGGAGGAGAGGACTCAGAGCTGGACTTGAAACACCTGAAATGAGATCCGATTGGCTCACGCCGTGCCTTTTATATTGCGTAATGAGAACATTTATATATTTGTAGAGAGAAGAGAACAGTCCTCTGTGAGGACGTATCGATTGTTGATATTTTTGTAGGTACTGTGTATGTTTTTCTCTGTTATTTTGTTGGGAGGGGGAGGGCTTGCCATGGATTTGTAGTTAACTAAGCTTTATATATGTTCTGTCTCCATGCAGCAACTGAACACTCAAGCAGTGTAGCAGTTTAGGGCTTCAACTCTTTGGTGGAATTTTGTACAGACAGTACAGTTAGTTTGAATTGCCTTTGCTTTTGCATTCCTGTAGTGCATCGTGCTTGCATTTGGTGCCATTTCAAGCTTAGTTGCTTCTGTATTCGTGCCGTAAAAGAGTGTTTATTAAGGTGATTACAGATGATGTACAGGGTCAGGTTGTGAAGGAACAGACGTTTGAGCTCAGATTTGTGTTTCTAAGATTTCAGCCTTTTGCACCATCCGTGCCTAGCATGTCCGAGGACTGGTGAAATGGGATGTTTGTGTGTGTGTGTGTGTGTGAGTGTGTGTGTGTAGTCCACAGCTGAAATTATACTTACCGTCTGACAGCATGTGTTTGACAGGAACAGGAAATCACCTTTGACCCTCGGGTGTCCCCCTTCAGTCTGCCTCCATACTAGGGTCAATTTACACACACACACACACACACACACACGTCCTTCACCAGTCCCACCCCTCCTTTCCCCAACCTATACTTAACCTTTTAATTTATTTATTAGCTTTAATTTTATTTTAAAGTAATTAAAGTATTCTTTTTATTCTTTGAAACATTATATAATTAATTAGTGTCCCTTACAAAGTTACCTTGGATATAAAATGTCTTTAATAAACCGGTATTTTAGCCGAGGGGGTACGTACAAATGTTACAAATTGTTTTCTTCTTGTTTATTTATCTATGTAAATGTCTTTATTTTAAATGTTTATTTGTCTTTTATTTGCTATTTAGTTAATGGATTACTGTTATGTGAGTTTCTTACCTTGGAGTTCAGAACTATGCCGTAAGAACTGGAAAAGTTGTTATTTCGCAATGGGTTTTAGTACCCTTTATGTTATGCTGTTAGCTACAATATTTGTGTTATTCACGGTACCAATATCACTTTCTGATCTGTATTTTCTATGGCCCATTTTCTTCTTCTAGCCTAACATGTTTTTGTTCTGTTTTAAAAGAAGTGTATCTTTTGTATTGTCTTTGCAATAAAAGAGAAAGTACTCTAAGCAAAAGCTCATTGACTTTGTTACGACAATAAATAGAAGGATATTATCCTGAGCATCCTACAGCACAGTCTTCCTTGCTGCTGACAGGTCCTGTGGGAATACACAGATATAGAAGAACAGCCCAATCAACCCAGTTTACAACTTGTGAGTAGTTAGAGATGAATATTAACGAGTTCTAGAGATCACAGTACGGAGACCGGGGGGACGAGAGAGAGGAGGAGAGAGAGAGAAGGAGAGCGAGGGAGGGGCGGGAGGGTTGAGCTCTCAGAAGCCTTGTTTTTCTCCTTTTTATGTTCTTGTTCTTTCTCTTCCATCAGCTGTAACAGTGGGGGGGGGAGCACTCTGCAGTCTGGATGTTGTAAGACTCAGGGGACGCTAGGTTGGGATGGGGGGTGGGGGGGGTGGGAGGGGTGTGGGGGTGGGAGGAGGAGAAGAAAAGAAGCAAAAAATAACAAGGGTTTCGCTGGGTTTTAAGATGGGGGAGTGTGTTCCTCTGATCCCTGCTCTGGGGGTCTTCAGGGCTGGCATGTGGCAGAAGCAGGAAACCCTGACGAGATGCCCCGCTTCAGGGACAACACCTCCATGTTCCCCCCAGCCCCTGACGAGATGCCCCTGCTTCAGGGACAACACCTCCATGTTCCCCCCAGCCCCTGACGAGATGCCCTGCTTCAGGGACAACACCTCCATGTTCCCCCAGCCCCTGACAAGATGCCCCTGCTTCAGGGACAACACCTCCATGTTCCCCCCAGCCCCTGACGAGATGCCCCTGCTTCAGGGACAACACCTCCATGTTCCCCCCAGCCCCTGACGAGATGCCCCTGCTTCAGGGACAACACCTCCATGTTCCCCCCAGCCCCTGACGAGATGCCCCTGCTTCAGGGACAACACCTCCATGTTCCCCCCAGCCCCTGACGAGATGCCCCGCTTCAGGGACAACACCTCCATGTTCCCCCAGCCCCTGACGAGATGCCCCTGCTTCAGGGACAACACCTCCATGTTCCCCCAGCCCCTGACGAGATGCCCCTGCTTCAGGGACAACACCTCCATGTTCCCCCCAGCCCCTGACGAGATGCCCCTGCTTCAGGGACAACACCTCCATGTTCCCCCCAGCCCCTGACGAGATGCCCCGCTTCAGGGACAACACCTCCATGTTCCCCCAGCCCCTGACGAGATGCCCCTGCTTCAGGGACAACACCTCCATGTTCCCCCAGCCCCTGACGAGATGCCCCTGCTTCAGGGACAACACCTCCATGTTCCCCCCAGCCCCTGACGAGATGCCCCGCTTCAGGGACAACACCTCCATGTTCCCCCCAGCTCCTTGACACACACTTCTCACACATTGGGAACAGGTTGGGGAACAGAAACCCACATATGGACTGAACCCGTTCTGGATCTGTTTCGATGGTGTGGAGGGAATGGAGAATTGAGACTTGAGATACACAGAGCCAGGGAGAGCCAAGTCATGCTAACGCTATAACTGCCATGACTTCAACATCGTCACGCTCATCATCATTGTCCGTTTCTTTCTAGCAACCCTTAGTTTCATTTACTTACATTTAAATGTTATTCATAATATATGTCATTTTATTCAAATAATCTCACCGCATGTCATAAATCTTTGCGTCTGGTAACCTTATGACGTTACAACCGTAAATGTCAACAACATTGTTTGGTTAAACATGATTGGCCGAGCCCCTATCAATGTTCATTATCAGTCATTTACATATCTGAGGTGGATGTTAAGTCTGCATGTGCAAAACCATGCAAAGCTTGATGTTTCCAGAACCTTCTGCCATAACAGGATCATTGATTGAGACAGACCCCACCTTGTGATGTGGAACCCCTTTCACTTTTCACCTGTCAACAACTTCAGCTTGTTGCAATCCCACGTTCCTTAGCTGCACACATTGAACGTTTGCTATTGCATCAGTGGAACACTCACGTTTGATTGGTTGATTGGGGTGGGAGGAGGATGCCGACGGTTTGTTTTGAGTTGTCTGATTGGATGGCATGGGTCGGGCCCTTTGGAATTGGTTCCCAGACAGGAAGGAACGAGTGGGAGCGGGGGGAAAAAACAGAGAACATTTGTATTAAGGAGCGAGGCTTGAAACGGAGGGAGGATAGAGGGATGACTTCAGTCAGACACAGCAGGACAGAGAGAGAGGGAGGGGGAGAAAGATAGAGACCGACAGAATCAGAGAGAGAAGGACAGACAGCATGAGATGAAGCGAGAGAGAGAAGGAAAGACAGTTGGAGAGACAATAAAGAGAGAAGAGAAGGAAAGAAAGAGAGAGAGGGAGAGAGAGGGAGAGAGAGGGAGAGAGAGGGAGAGAGAGAGAGAGACAGATGAGAAAGCCATCAGAGCTCTGGTTCTCCAGTGACGGAGGAGGGGAGCAGCACTTAGCAGCAGACAGATGACATGTTTCACATGAGCGCCATGCCAAATCACATGAGGGGCGCAGGCTTAGTCAGCGCTGCACAGTAACATAAAACGAATGACCCCACCCAGTTAGCAGACACAAAGACTTCCATCATAGCCATAGATACTGCAGAATGCTGAATTCAGCAGGTCTATGGAACTACAAGTAAACAGTTTATGGCTCCATATATATTGGGTCATTTGATTGGCCTGTGTTGTGCATACAGGTCATTGATTGGATCCTGATGATGGGTGACAAACCAGGAAGTATAGTGCCTGAGTGGAACGAATGTCCAGGGCAGAGAGGGTGATGTCTGTGGGTATTCAGGACGGAACTAACTAGCTGTAGCCTCTTGACTGATTACACTCTGACACACTACACACTCCAGAACCCTGACTGATGGTGGTGTGGTGTGTGTGTGTGTTGGCTGACAGCAGGGGGTCCTGAACTGCTCTACTTAACTAAAACCCTCCCCTAGAAACATCCACATTATGTGTTACCTACGTTAGCAGGAGAGGGCCCAACCTCAGACCACCTCAAAGGCCTTCACTCTATCCCAGGAGGAGGCCTTCTGCCTGGGAGAGGCCGGGGGCCCGGGGCCCTGGGTCTGGAGGATGTGGAGTTTGATGTAGGACAGGGAGCGTTCTGTGGGCAGTTTTCCCAGGAGAAGTCCATTAATATTCCAAACAGACGTCTCTCTGGGACTGGCTGCTCCTAGACCGATGGGTGGGTCCTTTTAAATGCAAAATACCTCAGAGAAAGAGAGAGGGAGGGAGAACACTGCCAACTTCCAGCACTGCAAACTTGATGTCTGAGGAATGCAAATCAGTACGGTGATTCGGTGAATATGTTTATGGAGATGAATAATGAATAGGTGAAGGATAAAGTAATCAAGCCATTGTTTGTCAAAGTGTGTGCGTGCGTGAGTAATGTGTGCTTATGTGTTTTGTTTGTGCTTATTTTGACCAGATTTCAGATTTTTCTTTTTTATATAGAAAGAAAATTCGACTTAATAAGAAAATATCCTCATGAAAATATAAGATAATTGCAATTATGTGGTTGTCTCCTTGCTGACAACAGTAAAACAAAAAAAGCACAAAACAGACCTCGGCTAAGTTTAAGTCATTAAAAACAATGGCAAGTAGCATTTCTCCTTATTTATTAACTGCCCTCTGGCCAGTGTTGTTTATGTATGCTGTTTTGCTGAATGTTGCTGTCTGAGAATAATGTTTAAGTCTTTATGATGCTCCGGGGTCATGTTACTGTAGTATTGAGATCATTCCCCAGTTCTGTGCTTCTGAGAAACACACACACACGCAAGCATATTCACAAGCATATTTACACAAATGTTATGTGTTCTAACCAGCCATGTGTTCTAACCAGCTATGAGTACTAACCAGCTATGTGTTCTAACTGTTTTGGGGGCTCCATCACTCTGTGTCATTGGAGGAGGCTACTTACAATAAGCACATCTAATTGGTCTGTTATGAAATTACTTCCTGGTCTGACCGTGACACGAGGGATCATAGATCGACACGGTCCAACCAAATACGATCCCCACCCCGCCTTGAGTGACATCACACTTCCCTGTCTGTGACAACAACCAGCCCTCTCACAGACACCCAGCCAATCTTCTGCTGCCTCTCTGTTCCCAACCTAATCCCTAATCCTCCCTCCCCCATCTACCCTTCCCTCATCTCCCTCTACTTCTCCCATCCCCCCCATCTCCCCCCCACCCACCCACATATCCTTCTCCCTCCAACATCTCTCCACCCCTCCATCTCCCTCATCTCCATCTTTCTCTCCCATCTCTCTCTACCTCCCCCATCTCTCTTCCTAACTATCTACACCCCCATATCACCTTCTTCTCCCTCTTCCTCCCCCTTCTCCCTCTTCCTCCAGTGGTCACCTGACCTCCAGTCTGTCCCTGCCTAAGTATGATTATATTTAAATACGGTGCTATGGTATCAGTGGTGTGGTTGGTGCGGGCAGGAATAACAGCTTTTCTGGGTAAATAGACAGAGAGCATGGCGGGAGGTGGACCTTCTGCTGGCTCAGGACTGTTTGTTTAGACAGTCCTGGAGGAAGGAAAGGGATAGGGGGGTACTGGGGATGAGGAGCCCAGCCATAGTGCACCTTCTCTGGGGTGAGAGGACCCTGTTTGGAGGGGATGGTGGGGGGTGTCTGGTTGGTTTGGTTAGGTGACAGGACTGAACACACATAAGCATGAGCACTAAATCAGGTTGGTATTATGTAAGTATAGGAGGAGATTGAGGTACCTTGAGTACATTTCCCTCTCTTGATTAACTTTGTAAGTTTGTAAGTGTAATCTGCACTCACTTAATGCTTGTGAAGCAGTTAAACCTAAGCATACTTTCGGCTGAAAGTGAGATGTGATCACTCCTACATGTTTTTCAAATGTGTAAGTTATGTTTATGTTGCAGTTATACTGAGTGTTTCTTAGGGAACGTATTCTATTACATACTGCATGTTTGCACATCTGTGTGTGTGTGTGTTTGTGCACGTGTAGGTGTGTGTGTGTGTGCATGTTTGTGTGTACATGTGCGTGTGTGTGAGAGCTAAGAGGGGCAGGCTGAGTGTTTTTTGGGGTTAGAGCTGAATTTGCAAGGTTTATGGGCCTGGGGTCAATGATAAATACCCCCATAACAAAACAGGAAGAGATTTATGTCACAATGGGACCACATATCCCAGAAGGCACTCCTGGTGGGGCCTCTTTTTATCTCTTTATCTCTCTCTCAGGGTTGAAGAGGAACAACACAGATACACACACAGGTTAAGGCCCACAGGTCTGAAGGTTCTGTCTGTAGCTCACTCACACAGGGCTCCACACACTGTTTTATACAGGAACTCTTACTCATTCTCTACTCCACTTCTCCTCCACATTTGTCACACCATGGTCCTACCTCCCTACACCATGTCTGACACACACACACCATTGTCCACACACGCACGCACACACACACACACACACCACATGAAGCTCTGGGGCCATGACAGCTTCTATCCATCACAGAGGCTCACACATGTGCGGAGCTGCTCTGCATGCCACC
>NW_025813793.1:0-88850 GCF_021917145.1 Hypomesus transpacificus
GAGCAGGTGAAAATAGGGCAACAGAGAGGCAGAAAGAACACCGTGTTTATACAGGGAATCGATGCGATGGTTTAGAATAGAATGCCCGTCATGTATGCGGATGCTTTCCTGTGGGTATCAACAGGTTGTTACGGTGCAAATTACATACTGTAGCACCGAAGACCGGTATCAAATTTGTGTCTCAACCTTAAATTATTTGATACAGCAGCATACCGTATATTTAATTTATTTATAACTAGATATGGGTTGCTTGTTTGTAGCCAGTGCTAACTGAGTGTGGTGGTGAACTAACCAGTAGCTAGGCTGTAAACTCGAAGTGGATCACATTGGCCAACGGAAGAAAATGTTAGTTCATTCGCCATGGTTAGTCATAATAACACATAATCTGCAGGGACCGAGCCTGTGTTGGCTATTGAGAGTATAGCTTCGACTGCTCTCTGTAACAACAAGGTAAACCAGGACACGGAAGCGGTCGCGGTCACGCTCGATATTCCCGGGAGGACGATGTGACCGTGACCGCTCATGCCAACTCTTTGTATTGGGGACAATCTCCCCTCACATAAGACTACGACTTTATACAGAGCTGGGTGAAGTTCACTGCCCTGTCGACTGTTGAGTTGACTCAACTTGGAGGGTCGTTAGGGCAATAAGGAGCACGGTTGATTGTCTGTGTATAAATGGAAAAATCTGATGCAATTTTCTTGCTTCAGAGGATTTAAATCACAATTTACAAATCATAGTAGGCCTTCCGAAAGAAGATTATTTTGACCGTGATTTGTAAAAAATATATAATTTAAAAATATGTAAATATTCCTGACATTGTGTTAATTGACAAAATTAACCTTATCCAGAACTGAAATCACTTACTGTACAAAACATATTTAAAATGACATACATATTTCGTATAGGTGGGTCAACAGAGGCTTGTTCCAGGCTGATGCCCACTGATGTGTCAAAGTGGTCTGTAGTAGCATCTTACTGAATCAACAACATGTGGGGAAGCATACTTCAGCATATCTCCCCCCCCCCCCCCCCCCCCCCTTGGTTTCATTATAAAAAACATGCCTCCAAAAGAAATCATCTCACACATGAATACACTGCTTGATTCAACTGATTTGTATACAGTACATTCTGCAATAATCTTCAATTCAGGCGATTTAAAAAGAAAGATTTGACTTCTGAAGTGAAACCGTGACTGTACTGTACCCATGAGCGAGTGACTTAATTTGTGACCTGTTTTTGTCACATTAGGGACTAGGTTAGAGGTGAAGCCAGTAGTGCTATCTACTGTCCTGGTTTCAGACAGGATTGCCTGTAACTGCTCGTCATTTCTCAAAAAACTTAACGTGGGCTGGGGTATATTCAGGATCCTGGATGATACATTACAGACTAAAATACATCAGTTTAGTGACACTCGTCCCTCTCTCCCCCTCTCATACCGTCAAACACTCTGACACACACACACTCTCTCACACATGCACACACTCTCTCACACTCTCTCTCACACACTCACACATTCGTAACCCAGACCCTCTCAGAGTTCAGTCTGTTATCAAGGAGCATGTGACATCGATCCCAGACTGTGGTTATGGTCGACCTGTTTAATATAAGTTGAGTTGCCCAAGAGTCCATCTATCTCCATTTGTGAGTCCTCAGTCCAGGAGAAATCACTTTAATATCTCAAGAAGAAGTGGCTGGCTGCTCCTCTAATTCAGTGGACTCTCTCTCTCTCTCTCTCTCTCTCTCTCTCTCTCTCTCTCTCTCTCTCTCTCTCTCTCTCTCTCTCTCGGCTCAGCCTCAGCTCAGCCTCTCTCTCTGCATCCGTTTCCCTTTCAGCCCTGCATTCTCTTCTTTTTTTACCTCTCCATCTCTCTCTTTCTCTCTTCCCCTCTTTATCTTTCTCTGTCATCCTCTCTCTGCTCCGGTGAGCACAGACTGGGCTCTGCCTTTGTGAGGAGCAACGAGACGAAACTCCCAAGAGAGGGTGTGGGAGGGGGGAGGGGGGAGGGGGGAGGGGGGGGCACTCGTAAATGTCCCCACAGACGTTTGTATCCTCTTTTTTCAAACTCTTTTCTCTCTGTTTGGTCTGCTACCCATCAGGCCAGACAGCCAACGTGTATATCTCCTTTTTATTTGATGATAAGTGCTCTAAGACAGAGTTGATTGCTGATTGAGGATGAAAGTAGAACAGTCTGGAGCTTTATACTGATGTTGCTGTTTCCTAGAACCCAGTAGAGTAACTAGTTCATCTTTAGATCTTTAACGGAGGGTGCAGCTTCGTGGGTAGAGCGTTTGACTACAGATCTAGAGGTTGCAGGTTCATGTGCTGAACGTCAGAATGGATAAAAGCATCAGTTAAATTAATTACATTATTATTATTAAGATCGTCAAATGTCTGATTATGGCGAAATCAAAAGCTGATTATATCATCACATTATCATGTTTGACGGCGACCACATTCTGAATACTGCAGCATGCTCTCATGGTCTCATTCATTATAGAACAGAACACTTGAAAGACACGTTTTATCTTCTTGTTACCTCATAGCTGTACCAGACTGTATGAAACTGATTTTCTCCTCTACCATGTCAGAGCCGATATCCTGTCCTGTTCATGTAACGTTAAATATTTGGAGACATTCCAATCCTGTCCGTTATATTAATGTGATATAAAGTAAGAGTATGGATCACATTTCTGGTCTGTAAAAAGATGGTAGTTTACCTCTCAGACATTTAACACCAGGTGCCAACCATGGTAAATTGATACTGAAGGAAAGTGAAATTTGAGAGAATTAGCCCAAATAAATTATACATAACACCATGTGCGTTAATAATTGATTCTTGCTGTGTCACATTTTCAATGCTGTTGGGTAATTCTCCCCAAAGCTTCCGTTTAGCTAATTAAAATGGCTTGACTGTGAAAATGAAAATAACCAATTTCACAACAAATATTTTAACAGAACCAAACATTTGACTTGCCCCCATGCAACACTTCACAAACCATTCACCCACCATGGTGTCTGCGCTGTTTCCACTGATAGAAATATGTGTGTGTAATGTGTGTGTGTGTGTGTTTCAGTTTGGTGTATGTCTTCAGGATCTGTGGGTGTATGTACATTGTGTCTCATTCTATTTCTGTGAAGGAGGGTGTGGGGTGGAGCGTGAACACAAGTCTAAAAACAGCCCGAACTCAATGGAAATTGATTTCAGGGTGTTCACTACGGAGCTGGCACAATGTGTAGGCAGCCCTACCAGTGTGTATGTGTGTGTGTGTGCACTGTGTCTGTTTGTGTGAGGGTATTGTGTGTGTGTTTACTGTGTATACGTGTGTGTGTGTATGTGTACTGCGTGTGTGTGTGGGACGGCACCGTGCGTGCTCCTTGTGTCTCCCCAGGGAGGCTGCAGGGCAGGGAGTCCCACTCAGGTCAGAGAGATAGAAGAGCCGAGCTATAGAGAGGAGGGCTCAGGGCTCCTGAAGGAAGATCTGGCTGAGATAGAGAACTTAGAAGTGGGTCGAACGATGAGAGAGAGAGAGATGGAGAGAGAGAGACAGTGGGAGGGAGGAGGAGCAGCGAGAGGGAGGGGGGCTAGAGGGAGAGGGTGAGAGAGTGTCTCAAAACACAAGATGACTGCTTGCGCGCGTCCTTGCATGCAAGTGTGTAATGTATGAGGAGAGCAGGAAGCCCCAAGAACAACACTTGTTCATAAAAAAGACGGATTCTGTTTTGGTTGTGAAAGAGACAGAGCAGAGAAGTAGATGAAAAACAGAACCAAGGAAAAAAAAAGAAAAGAGTTAAAGAGAGAAAAGCAGAAAACCCCCACTGTCAGAGGGTGTCTCCCTCTGCTTTAAAGACCTAATGTGTTTGGGGGAGGGGCTAGAGAACAGGGAGAGTACACAGGTTGTTCTCGCAGGGGAAATTCCACTGCTGCTCCAGCCTTTTCACTGAGGCAACTGGCTAGTGACTTTGAACCCCCCCTTTCTACTCCCCAGACAGAAGGAGGGGGGGGGGGGTTGATAATGGGGATTGAGGCCCCCACATGCCTCCTTAGCACACACACACACACACACACACACACACACACACACACACACACACATGCACACACACACACACACATGCACACACACACACACACATGCACACACACAGTTGCGCAAACACACATGTACACCTCGTTATTTCCTGGTCAGTGCTCACAAAGGACAGCAGCTTCCTTGCCTGCAAACGTCTGCATTACACACCCACTGACCAGCTCACTGGCCCACTAATTACATGCCTCCAGTAATACATACATTCTTCTTGTGACTAGCACTGGTTGGAAACGTATATTTCATTGCTGCAAACTTCAGCAGTGCCTTTTAATGGCTGGTATACTTTACAGTGGGTGACACCGTTTCAGCAGTGTGATGGTGTGTATGTGCGAGAAAGAGAAACAGGTCATCCACTAAAGAAACACTCCCACACAGACAACATGGGCTGAACAGGATCTCACTTACACACATTCTCAGAGTTCTCTGCTCGTATGCTTCAGTCAAGCTCTCTGTCAAACGATCCAGAAAGTGTGTCACTCAGTGCTCCGTGTTTCTGTCTTTCAGGTCACCTCAGCCGCCAGCCAGCCACGTGCGCCCCGGGGGCGGGAGAATGGAGGACAGCATGTGACCAGGGCCCCCCACTCCACTGTCGGCAGCATGCTTGGTCTCCGCTGGACGCTGGCTCTGTGTTTCTGGTGCTCTCTGCTCGCCTCGCTCCACACCCCGGCGTCCGCTGACGAGGAGGCCCACCTGGGAACGCCCCGAGAGACCGGGGGGCCCGGGGGAGACCCGCCCCCCTCATGGTTCCCGGTGAAACTTCCTTCCATCCCCTCATTACCATTTAAAATCCCCTCATTTTCATTTAAAATCCCTTCAGCTCCATTTAAAATCCCGTCCATCAACCTGGGTGGAGGGAGCTCCGAGAAGGACGCTGGGGTTCCCGGAAGCACAAGCGTGGTGCCGCCAGCCGCCCAGACCGGGACCACAGAGGCCCTCAAAGAAGAACAGTCTGGGTTTGGAGAAGAGGGTCCAGCTTTGCTTCAGACATCCAGCCACACTCCTCTGGGGCCCCTGGCCAGCTCTGCAGGGACAGCAGCTGATCTCTGGGGGACAAGCCCACCGACAGATGCAGCACACATAAACACACGCACAGCGCAGGGTCCTACCTCCTACCCGCCCCTGACTGTGTCCAGCAGGGATGACCTGTCCTCCATCACCACTGCCGCCACAAACACACCAACTCTAACACACACTTACCCATCAGCCAACACTGCCAAGACCCCAGGCTACGATGGGAGCACCACGACACGGGACTATGACAAGGATCCGACCCCTCACCATGACCCACTGGGGACTTTAACGCCATCAACTATCGCACCAGAAACCACAGTCCCCACTTCTATGATGATGTGGACACAACCAAAGGCTACCAGAAACCCAGCACAGGTGGAGACTACATTACCCAGACACCCTTCGGGTCCGGCCGGCCCGCATTCAACGCCACAGAGCAGGGCGACAACAAAACGGTTGGAGTCACCCGTTAGCGTTAGCTTCAACGCTAACGTAGCCACAAGCACAGAGAGTCAGCCATGGAAGAGCCCACCTGACCTGGGTGGGTCGGAGGCCAAGGCTGGGCCTGTGGAGGAGCGACCCCGGATCAACACTACCACGCGGGCGCGAGGACGATTAGAGGAGAACGACCCATACAGCCCTTCTCAACAGCCATGGGTTAACTCCCCAACACCAGGAGGTAAGGCTGGAGCCAAATAGATCAGTGGAAGTCATATCGACTTGGTAAACGTGATCAATTACGGCCTCCGTTGGGAGATCGTTCGTCTTTTCACGAAAAAGAAAGCTGTCAGTTGGTGGTTGATCAGAGTGATTGATGGTATCTGACCAGCAGCCTGACTCCCGTCCTCATCAATACTCCTAATATTTATTTTCTTTCTTGAGATTATCACAGATTTTAAATGAGAGGGTTTGCTCTGCAGGTGTATGCTAAGCAGAGGAACCTGTCCTGGAGAAGATTTAGTAATGTGAGTCAGAGACCAAACTGAATGTGTCTTTTCACAAAATCCAGAGTGAAAGGAGTGCATTCGTACGTGTGAATGATTCACATTCTTCCTAAGGGAATGGAAAGGTGACAGACATTATAATGCTTCTCTGTGCTCATGGGGGAAGCAGGACTAGGGAGAGTGTAGATAGGTAGGTCTGCTGTACAGAGGTTGTTTCATTGAATCACTTTCACATGACATTGAGGGATTCTCTTGGTCTCCTTCGCACATCCCCCTTCGCCATGGCTACCCACCATCCCCCCTCGCCATGGCTACCGTCGCTGCCCACGTCTGTCTGCGACCTGGATGCACAATAAGCTTCCTGGAAAACCCTCCCCTTTCACAGAAACATCCATCATAGAGGAGGTGAAAGGGCAGGTCTAGCAATGATGACATGATCATTACCAGCCAGAAGCTGGTGGGACGATGCCATGATGGATCTGCTAGCTCGATCATTCTAATAACACCTGGGTGATATAGTGGACCGGTGTGGTCTTGTACAATTAGCATGGTACTGGCAGAGCCCATAACCGAGATAACGGTCTAATATAATTTGAGAAGTCATTCTAAAACGTGAAATTAGATTATTAAGTATGAGGTTGTTTGTGACATGTGTGATGTGACATTGTGGTTTTAGATTAGCAATGTGTGAGATTAGTAATGTATGTTTGTTATGTTGGTGCTAGCGCAGTGCTAGCACAGTAGCGTGTGTGACAGTGTGTCAGTGCGCAGCCGTCTGTTCACCACAAGCAGGACTGTCTTTGTGGCATGTATCAGTATTCCAGAAGCATGCTCAGCAAAACAGCCGCTGTTCCTATGGGACCATCCCTTCGCCAGTCGCTGTTCATGGATGCTGAACATGTTCCTGGCCATTTAGTCCCTCTGTCTACCCCCATCTTCCTCCCTCCCCCCTCCTCCTCCCTCCCTCTCCTCTCCCCTCCTCCCTGAGGCGACTGAAGCTCGCACGATCACCAAAGGGCACCAGAGGAGAGTCAAATGCTGGGAAAAATAATAATCCTTTAAGGACAAGAACACCGTACGTCAATGTATTACCATACATGATCCTGGCATGGAAGGCTGTGCAGTGTTTAACAGGGAGGGCTTCTCTCTGCATGAGATGTGGAGGTCCTGTTCAAACACCCAGGGGGGGGGGGGGGGGGGGGGTGTTTAGTCTCCTCGCTGTCCTTGAAGAGGGTAAGACAGAAAGAAAGGCATGGTTGTCTCTCAAGACACAACACCAAGGTAGTCGATACCAAGGTCAATTATGAGAGATGAGACGAAGCACAGAGGAGAGGAGTGGGTGACTGAGGGAGGGAGGGAGGGGGGTGGCGAGGGGGATGAGAAATGAGGTCCTTTAAGCCCACTGCACTCCTTGATACCCATCTCCTCTCGTTCTCTCCCAAATAGGTTTTTCTCCCCCCCATCCCTCCCCCCTCTCTCTGCACCTGCATTAGCATATGGTGCACTAATGGGGGTTGGTGATACAAGACTACACCCATTATACATAGGCCTACTATGATTCAAAACATTCACTATCTCGACTGCATGCTATACAGATTCCATATTCAGCAGAACCAATGAATTATGAAAGACTGAATTGATTAGTAAAAGCGTTACAAGCACACATCTGCATTCCGCACACCAGTCATGTGACGGCATGGATACCTTATGTCATTAGACGCTACTGTAGCCTAGTGTCGCGATGATAGTAATCGGCACATCCGTTTTGAATGGCATTAACATCGTGATATAAGCTTAGTCTTTGACTGAACACAACAGACGCCAATCCCAAAGTGATTAAGGCTGATGCGTTTTAATAAAGTGGTTGGTGTAGCTCTTTAATCTTGGTCTATGACGCTGAGAGAAGATCCGATACAAACCACCACTTAGCGGTTAGCAAGGCCGGCTACCGTAAAGTGCCACTACGTTACCGTAGCAACCATGATTTTTTTGCTGGCGTGTGCGGATCCTGAGCGGTAAGGTCGCAAAACCATCGTCGGTCAGGCACATACACTTGTTACCGACGTTAACAAGAACACGTTAATCACCTCTCATTAATAGCTACCTACACAGTTTCCCATTGAAATATTAATTAAGAGTAGTCACGGAATGCAAATGCTATTCCACTGCAATGTCTAGACAAACTGCTGCTTCTTGATGCAATGTTCTCATTGGAATGTGCAACCAGAACAGAGAGGAAATTGCAGGATGAGATATTTTAGCTATTAAATCCACTTTCAATGACACGAGATAGATTATGAATATCTGGCTGTCTACTTGCCTATTGGATTTACCTTTTCTCTCTTATTACTTAGTCGGATGGTGTGTGTGTGTGTGTGTGTGTGTGTGAGAGATGGAGAAACAGAGAGAGAGAGACATGAGTGATAGATATTAGATGGTGTGCGTGTATGTGTGAGAGAGATAAGAGAGAGAGGGAGAGAAAGAGGAGGAGAGAAAGGGGGAGAGAGGGGGAGAGGGAGACACAGGGAGACACAGGAGTGTGCAAGAGGAAGTGGGAGCAGCATTATGCAGCATCATATCTAATCTTCTCTTCATTAATCAGTGGGTGAAGGACTGATTGAGAGAAGCATTTGGCAGTGTATCTCACTACGCTACAGTACAGCAGACCTAATGAACTGGCTCGTGAAACTACAGGGAACATTTCTGGTTGGCCAACATCTTCTGGTGCTAGGAGACAAAACAGACATCCTGTTTTTGAGGAGATGTTCATGGTCAACAGAGCCAAGTTCATTCCTCTCTGTCTGGAACAGTGAGACACAATCAAGTAACGACCTGCTTGAGACAGACTCAACGTTGCATGACAGGTAGCAGCCAGGCAGATGTTATGGTGCTATGCTGTGAGACCCAGCATGTTGACAGACTGTGACGGTTAAAGCGCTTCATCAGATCTAGAGAGTGGATCTGTTGAGATACTGCTTTCTCTCTGACAGACCCACATCTTTTCTCACAGTCACAAGATCTGTGTGCGTGTGTCTGTGTGTCGTCCAATCATGCAGTGTGTGTGTGTGTGTGTGTGTGTCGTCCAATCATGCAGTGTGTGTGTGTGTGTGTGTCGTCCAATCATGCAGTGTGTGTGTCTGCGTGCGGCATCCAACCATGCGTATCCATTCCAGATCCGTTTACAGCAGGAGGCTGTGGGAGAGACCTACTTAGAGCAGAGAGAAACGGTCCTCAGAATCATGCTCTCTCCCAAACACAGAACACTTACAAGCTAGAAAACATGATCTGTATCCCAGATGAACCTCCTCACCACAGCAGTACAAACACACACGCTAGAGGCAGACACATGCACCAACCACACACGCACAAACCAAATACACACCAACACAAGAGTCAGACACACAGACACAACTCTTGGTTGTACACGGTTCAGCCTGATCAGCTGTATCGGAGCACTGACTTACGTAACTTTGTGATGAGCAGATATTACAGCTGCAGGCTGCTGCAGGAGGCTGGCACATGACAGTAGAGCATGGAGAGAGAGGGAGAGAGAGAGGGAGAGAGAGAGGGAGAGGGAGAGACAGAAAGAGAGATGGGAAGAAAGAGAGACAGTGAGAGAGACAAAAGAGAGACACAGAAGAGAGAGAGAGGGAGAGAGAGAGGGAGAGAACGAGGGAGAGAAATAGACACAGTGAGAGGGAGGGAGAGACAGCAGTGAGAGAGACAGGAGAGAGAGAGAAAGAGAGAGAGAGAGACAGAAGAGAGAGAAAGGAGAGAGAGAGCCAGCAGTGAGAGAGACATGAGAGAGAGAGAGAGAGAGAGAGAGAGAGAGAGAGAGAGAGAGAGAGAGAGAGAGAGAGAGAGAGAGAGAAAGGAGAGAGAGCCAGCAGTGAGAGAGACATGAGAGAGAAAGAGAGAGAGAGAGAGAGAGAGAGAGAGAGAGAGAGAGGAGAGAAAGACAGCAGTGAGAGAGAGGAGAGAGAGACAGCATTTAGAGAGATGTGAGAGGATGCAGTACCACTCCCTCGTTCAATGTCCCTCTTCCTGTGCTTTGGTGCAAAGCTCCTTCCTCCTGCTAGTGAACACTAACACAGGAGCCAGCTAGCCTCCTGGCTCCACAGCTCTGCCTCCCGATGGCTCCACGCCAGCTAGCTTCTCCTCATCTAGTCAGCCACCACACACAGCATATAACCGTATTATACAGCACCATATACCATACACTGTTTATACACTAGTAGATTAAAGCAGAGGAGAGATACAATAAAGTACAATTGAGTATAGCAGAGTCCTCATCAATGATGCAAACTTAGTTTTAGAAAAAAATTTTCGAAAAAGAAAAATAATTTACCTTTCAAAATGTTATTTTAAAATTTCTTCTCATAAAAAAAGAAAACAACTTTTTAAAAGGTATTTTTTCAACCTTTTGAAACTTTTGTTCCACTAATTGCACTCCTTATATAACCATATATATACATATATCACTATATAACATTCAAAAAGTTTCACTTTACTGTATTTCTGACTTGCTCTCTGGACCCAGTCAACACCGTTTTGTCACTGAAGGAAAGAACACAGACTGTGTTAAATCACCCCCCCCCCCCCCCCCCCCCCCGCTCTGTGTCTTAGAACTCTGGGTTTAGCTCTGTTTTCATCTTGTTATGTCTAGAAAGTGGATGATGTTGTTTTGGTTCGTAACAGACCAGGCTAAATGTACTCTACTATGTACACACACACACACAGGGAGGGAGGGAGGTCAGACTGCAAGGTCCAGACTACAGTGTTTCGGATGGATAGGCAAAGCTAAGTGGATGAGAGACCGATCCGTTTGACATAACTGGGTTAAGAAAAATATTCCCTCTATCCTACCACACAGTCTGACACTCAAGCAGAGCACACTGAGGTTAAGTCCCTCCTCTGCAAGCTCAAGATTACCGCCTCATTACAGTCATCTCTGATTCACTAACTCCTTATTTGACTTAGGCTGGGAAGTGCACTGTTTTGGTTGGATTGCTGTAAAAAGGAAGTGTAGTGGTCTGACCTGTGTGTCTGTGACAGCAGAGCCTGTGGATGAGGAGGAGACGTCAGGGGGTCTCCTGGACACCGGCTGGGATGTGAAGACAACAGAAGGAGCCAACACCAAAACGTCCTTGACTACAGGTCTGTTCGACACACA
Organism: Hypomesus transpacificus; assembly: GCF_021917145.1. NCBI lineage: Eukaryota > Metazoa > Chordata > Actinopteri > Osmeriformes > Osmeridae > Hypomesus > Hypomesus transpacificus. Next base: position 11,221 of record NW_025813793.1, read on the forward strand.
TACACACACACATTCATACACATCCACGCTCACACACATACATACTGTTTACCCACACACTATAGCTCCCATCAGGTCCCTCGTATTCAAACCAGTGCTTGCATCATTCTGACTTAAGATAAGACAGAACGAGGCATCATGTTTGCTTCAAGAGCCAGACAGGTCGTTTACTGCTGCAGCTCCTGCAGTCTGTCTGCTGTGAGGCAGGGCAGCATGGCTCCTGCAGTCTGTCTGCTGTGAGGCAGGGCAGCAGGGTTCTGCTGTGAGGCAGGGCAGCAGGGTTCTGCTGTGAGGCAGGGCAGCAGGGTTCTGCTGTGAGGCAGGGCAGCAGGGTTCTGCTGTGAGGCAGGGCAGCATGGTCCTGCATCTCTGACCTGGAGACACTAATTGCTTCCAAAGGGAGGAGATACAAACTGTTGGTTCAAGCTGTGTTTCTGAACCATCCCCCTGCAGCTCACTGGATAAGAGCTTCTCTGCTCCTCACACAACCTCTGTCTCCATCACAGGTTCAACACATAACTACACCTCTGGTGGTCCCTGTCATTATTACATTTCATGAATTATGAAAATCCTATAGAGATTTCTTCTTTTTTTTTGCCACTATATTCTCTGTGGCGGATGTAACCCACATTACTGGCCTGAAATAGCTCATTGGAGTCACCTGATTTTCCCAAATAGAGCAGTTCCATGTGCTGCAGTTCAAACGCAGGGTGACTGGTGCAGGCCTCTAACGTGCAGTATCTGCATGGACAGGAGGATTTCCTTCAATGCCCCAGTGACCATTAATAATAGAATCACAACATCCACTTGACTTAATGAGGCTGTAAGAAGTTTGGATGATTTGATCCAGTTGTGTGATAAGTCAATCTTGTTTGTGATTAGATGTAATCTCTCCCTCCCTCCGGCCCGGTCTACCCTGCTCCTCAACATGCAGGAGGACACTCCTCCTACTGTCTCTGGAAAGAGTGAACATTGAAACAAAGCCTTGGTGTTCTCCCAGGCTGACGTCACTCAAGATGGAGGCTGCTACAAAAGACCAGTCCGGTTCCAAAGTCCTGTCGTTATGGGATTCTCTTTTGAAACCCATTTAAAATACTGTTGCCCTGTTTTCTTACAGACCGCAGATGATTTATGATAGCGGTCGAGCGCAGATTTCAGACAGAGTAAGATGTGGACAGGACAAATCCAGGGTTGGATGAAGTCTTCAGCAGTGATATGGGGCATGGCCTCAACGAATGCCCCTTCTGACTTACCTAATTCTGCTGTGTTCCATGTTTACCAACAAACGGAACCGACAGAAACACAAACGACATCCACGTAGGTTGATCATCAAAGTTTATCTGAGAATCTGACAGGTCACCGAACATCCCACAGTGCAGTTGACCTGACCACGCTATCTCGGTCACTCACTCACATTCAAACACACCAATCAGGCCACTGGCACGCCGGTCGGACGCTCCAATTGGTAGATTGATTGACCCCAGCTTCCTGGCAGGACAGTCTGGGGAGGGTCCAGAGGCCGGTCCTGTTTTCCACCCCGCGCCGGCCGGCTGCCAGGGCGTCGCCCGGGAAGGTAAACAATCAGGACGGACACGCAGCGCGCCTGCCACAACACAACACACCCTTATCAGAGGGTGGGCCTATCACTCACACTTCCTGTTTGTCTCAAACTCCGCCCACACGAGGAGGGTGACTGTTATTACAGGATGACATCATTAATGTGCAGGCACCAGTTCTTGTTACAGTTCCTTCCGTTAACAAAGACGTGACTAAAACAGCGACCTGGGTCCGAATCCGGCCCGGGCACTTGCCTGCATCCCTCCACCCCCCCCCCCCCCCCCCTCTCTCCCCCTGCCTTCATTGTCTTCATTGAACTGTCCAATAAAGCATGAAAAGACAAAAACAATAAAAAAAAAACAAGACAAGAATGGGGTCCCCTCAGAGGCATCATGCAGCTGCTGCAGGGATGACATGTTCACCAGGGTCCCCAAACCGACACCAACACGTCTGTCTCTCTCTGCCAGATCGCTGCTCACTCCTCTCCTGTTTCATTTCCAGCTATTAAAGATTCAGCCTAATTAGAGAACGCGGCATCAATCCCAAAACAAAGCATCTTTAAACCACCGTCACTCGGTATTTCTCAGTTGGACCTGCGATTAAGCTCACAACGCAACTGTCAAGCGTAATAAATAAAAATATATAAATTGCGATGTCGCTAGACAGATCACTCGCGGTGGATTTTTTCTGAGCTTGGTGTTTTCATCCCGATCTGGTGCAGTGATTCAGCTTAGGAGGCCTCAGTGACAGACCTCAGTGACAGACCTCAGAGACAGGCCTGGTGACAGACCTGGTGACAGACCTCAGTGACAGACCTCAGAGACAGACCTGGTGACAGACCTCAGTGACAGACCTCAGAGACAGGCCTGGTGACAGACCTCAGTGACAGACCTCAGAGACAGGCCTGGTGACAGACCTCAGTGACAGACCTCAGAGACAGACCTGGTGACAGACCTTGTGACAGACCTCAGAGACAGACCTCAGAGACAGACCTGGTGACAGACCTTGTGACAGACCTCAGAGACAGACCTCAGAGACAGACCTGGTGACAGACCTTGTGACAGACCTCAGAGACAGACCTGGTGACAGACCTGGTGACAGACCTCAGAGACAGACCTCAGAGACAGACCTGGTGACAGACCTGGTGACAGACCTCAGAGACAGACCTCAGAGACAGACCTGGTGACAGACCTGGTGACAGACCTGGTGACAGACCTCAGAGACAGACCTCAGAGACAGACCTGGTGACAGACCTGGTGACAGACCTCAGAGACAGACCTCAGAGACAGACCTCAGAGACAGACCTGGTGACAGACCTGGTGACAGACCTGGTGACAGACCTCAGAGACAGACCTGGTGACAGACCTGGTGACAGACCTGGTGACAGACCTCAGAGACAGACCTGGTGACAGACCTGGTGACAGACCTGGTGACAGACCTCAGAGACAGACCTCAGAAACAGACCTGGTGACAGACCTGGTGACAGACCTGGTGACAGACCTCAGAGACAGACCTCAGAGACAGACCTCAGAGACAGACCTGGTGACAGACCTGGTGACAGACCTGGTGACAGACCTCAGAGACAGACCTCAGAGACAGACCTGGTGACAGACCTGGTGACAGACCTGGTGACAGACCTCAGAGACAGACCTCAGAGACAGACCTGGTGACAGACCTGGTGACAGACCTGGTGACAGACCTCAGAGACAGACCTCAGAGACAGACCTCAGAGACAGACCTGGTGACAGACCTGGTGACAGACCTCAGAGACAGACCTGGTGACAGACCTGGTGACAGACCTGGTGACAGACCTCAGAGACAGACCTCAGAGACAGACCTCAGAGACAGACCTGGTGACAGACCTGGTGACAGACCTGGTGACAGACCTCAGAGACAGACCTCAGAGACAGACCTGGTGACAGACCTGGTGACAGACCTGGTGACAGACCTGGTGACAGACCTCAGAGACAGACCTCAGAGACAGACCTCAGAGACAGATCTCAGAGACAGACCTCAGAGACAGACCTTGTGACAGACCTGGTGACAGACCTGGTGACAGACCTCAGAGACAGACCTCAGAGACAGACCTGGTGACAGACCTGGTGACAGACCTGGTGACAGACCTCAGAGACAGACCTCAGAGACAGACCTGGTGACAGACCTGGTGACAGACCTGGTGACAGACCTCAGAGACAGACCTCAGAGACAGACCTCAGAGACAGACCTGGTGACAGACCTGGTGACAGACCTGGTGACAGACCTGGTGACAGACCTCAGAGACAGACCTCAGAGACAGACCTGGTGACAGACCTGGTGACAGACCTCAGAGACAGACCTCAGAGACAGACCTCAGAGACAGACCTGGTGACAGACCTGGTGACAGACCTGACAGACCTCAGAGACAGACCTCAGAGACAGACCTCAGAGACAGACCTCAGAGACAGACCTGGTGACAGACCTGACAGACCTCAGAGACAGACCTCAGAGACAGACCTGGTGACAGACCTGGTGACAGACCTGACAGACCTCAGAGACAGACCTCAGAGACAGACCTCAGAGACAGACCTCAGAGACAGACCTGACAGACCTGGTGACAGACCTGGTGACAGACCTCAGAGACAGACCTGACAGACCTGACAGACCTGACAGACCTGACAGACCTCAGAGACAGACCTGGTGACAGACCTGACAGAGACAGACCTCAGAGACAGACCTCAGAGACAGACCAGGGTGACAGACCTGGTGACAGACCTGGTGACAGACCTGGTGACAGACCTCAGAGACAGACCTGGTGACAGACCTGGTGACAGACCTGGTGACAGACCTCAGAGACAGACCTCAGAGACAGACCTGGTGACAGACCTGGTGACAGACCTGGTGACAGACCTCAGAGACAGACCTCAGAGACAGACCTCAGAGACAGACCTGGTGACAGACCTGGTGACAGACCTCAGAGACAGACCTCAGAGACAGACCTGGTGACAGACCTGGTGACAGACCTCAGAGACAGACCTGGTGACAGACCTGGTGACAGACCTGGTGACAGACCTCAGAGACAGACCTCAGAGACAGACCTCAGAGACAGACCTGGTGACAGACCTGGTGACAGACCTGGTGACAGACCTCAGAGACAGACCTCAGAGACAGACCTGGTGACAGACCTGGTGACAGACCTGGTGACAGACCTGGTGACAGACCTCAGAGACAGACCTCAGAGACAGACCTCAGAGACAGATCTCAGAGACAGACCTCAGAGACAGACCTTGTGACAGACCTGGTGACAGACCTCAGAGACAGACCTCAGAGACAGACCTCAGAGACAGACCTGGTGACAGACCTGGTGACAGACCTGGTGACAGACCTCAGAGACAGACCTCAGAGACAGACCTGGTGACAGACCTGGTGACAGACCTCAGAGACAGACCTCAGAGACAGACCTGGTGACAGACCTGGTGACAGACCTGGTGACAGACCTCAGAGACAGACCTCAGAGACAGACCTCAGAGACAGACCTCAGAGACAGACCTTGTGACAGCCTGTGTGCCAGCAGCAGACAGCAGCAGCTCTTGGCAGGAAAGCTCTGAGGTTTGTGTTTACGCCCCTGTTCTGAAGCACCAGACACTCTGTCTTTGATAAGCAGTGGGAAGGAGGCATGTTAGTGCTCCAGCTTCCTGGTTACAGCAGAAGTACTCTGGTCTACTGATGAGGGCCAAATAAGGTCTGGACACACACACACACATACACAGACACACAGAGACGCGTTCTCTCTCCCTTTCAATCAAAGACATTGGAGCTAGCTGCAGGGTTACTATGACACCAAGTCACATGGGCACCCACACCGTCACCCTCCCCCCACCCACCACCACCACCCCCCGCTCCCCACAGCTAAACACGTTAGAGCTTAATGGAGCCAGCAAGAGGAAGCTAGCATCGAGGAACAGTTACAGAGACGGAGGTAGGGAGGGAGGTAGGGAAGGAGGGAGGGAGGGTAAATGACAAGCAGGAAGAAGAATGACAGCGAGAGGTAAAAACTGTACAGGAAAGAAAGAGACCAAATATGCCAGACCCACCAGACGTTGCTTGTTTTCCTCCAAGAGGAAACTGGTTTCTAAAGACCCACCCCACCTCTGGGTGTCACCCTCTCTGCTGGCTCTGTTCTGATGTCATGAACAATACTGAGCATTACAGGACTGGGGCAGGGTGGGGCAGCATTACAGGACTGGGGCAGGGTGGGGCAGCATTACAGGACTGGGGCAGGGTGGGGCAGCATTACAGGACTGGGGCAGGGTGGGGTGGGGCAGAACAGACAAGGGTCGCACTTCTAATCCAAAAATAACATCCAAGCAAGGTTTTTCTTTTTTTCTCTATTTCCGAGGAAAATGTTTTAGTTTAATGACTTGTGGGTTTTGATGTGGGTGAATCTGAGACTTGTACCCACACGCTATAATACCACTAGACACGCTATATGACATATACATATATAACACCACTAGGCACGCTATATGACATATACATATATAACACCACTAGACACGCTATATGACATATACATATATAACACCACTAGACACGCTATATGACATATACATATATAACACCACTAGACATGATGTATTTTCCATTTGAGATGGAAGTCAAAACATGACACTACACTCAAATATGCTCAAATATGCTGCCACCCAACCCAGCACGGTACGATCATGTATGGACAGTGATATCATGGGATCCTAATGCATCACATAATCAAATCATACTTACTATAAAGATCATTTCTAAATAATCTTATTTTGTTGACACATCACAGGTCACCATGACACCCAGCATCTGGACATGCATCCAGTCCTGTTTCTGTTTCGTAGTGTGTGTGTGTTTCCCCTTTGAAGAAACCTTCTGCTCGTTCCTCTCTATCTCGGTAGTCCATCAAGGAGCCTGGCTCTTAATGATGGTCTCTGATAGGCCGTGTGCAGAATGACTGATGAGGCTGTGAGTGTGTCTGCAGGACAGTACTGCTCCTCTATCAGGAGGACACCCACGGGGTGGAAGGTTAGCCTGCTGGGATGATGCTGCCTCGGGTCTAAAGATCTCGTTTGATGGAAGCAGAGAAGCCAAACCCACAAATCCCAGTCATCTCCTTCTTATTTCACTTACAAACAGCGTCTTTAAACAAGGGCTGTTGAGAGCATTAATGAGTGTAACAGACATCTCAACAGTGTTTGTACAAGCGCTTATTTACAACTTCAAGAGCCACTCCCTCGTTGGTTGAGCCAAACCAGCAGTTAGTCCCTCTCTGCTGTAAACTACGTACAGTACAATCAGAATTAGCTGTGTTTGTATCACAACAACAGATGTCGACTCTGAGCTTATGTAATACGAGGAAGGCAGAAGGCAGAAGGCAGAAGGCAGAAGGCAGCGTGGTCGACCACAGCTCCTGGCAAGCCCCTCCTGCCCTGCCTGCCTCACCCCCTCCTGCCCTGCCTGCCTCACCCCCTCCTGCCCTGCCTGCCTCACCCCCTCCTGCCCTGCCTGCCTCACCCCCTCCTGCCCTGCCTGTCTCACCCCCTCCTGCCCTGCCTGTCTCACCCCCTCCTGCCCTGCCTGTCTCACCCCCTCCTGCCCTGCCAGTCTCACCCCCTCGTGCCCTGCCAGTCTCACCCCCTCCTTCCCTTCCGGTCTCACCCGCTCCTGTCTCTCCAGAAGATGAAGGCATTAGAAGGAGAGACAGCTTTGATAGCTTTGGCACTGAGCCAGAGTGTCTTGGTGTGTTAGAAGTCTCCCTGTTTTCTGTGGATGTGCCTGCCTGAGTGATGCCCTCTAGTGGTGAATTGCTGATACTTCCAGTTTGAAAAACATTTGTTTTGGTGACTGTAGATGTGAAGGAACATCTCGCCCTGTGCTGGGAGCAGCGGAACACTCAGCTTACATATTACATGTTCATTAATGATTCATCCCTTCATCTCACTGTCATGGCACTGACATGTGAACACGCCAGTGAGAAATTGCTTCTGGGAAGAGCTGAAAATTTGATGGAATTGAAATTGAAACCGTGTCTCTCTCCTCTCCCGCCCCCCCATTTCCCAGGCTCCCCCCCTGACGCTGAAGACTGGCTTACCGACTCGACGGCCAGCGACTTCACCTTCCTCCCGGACTGCAACCAGGAACGTTCCGGAATCTGCAACTCCTCCGACACCTGGGTGTTCCCCACCGTCTCCACGGTTACGCCTACCGCCAACGCCACCTCCAGCAACGCCACCAACCACCCCTCCCTGATCCTGGCCCCGCCCATGTTTGTCCCTCTCCACTCTGATTGGAACAGCGCCCTGGCGGCTTGGGGGCTGGCGTGGGAAGCCCACGTCTACGGCCTGGGGTCCCTGTTCGCCCTGGTGACCCTGGCGTCGGCCCTCAACCTGCTGTGCCTGCCCCTGCGCTGCCCCTCCGGGTGCGGCTACTTCGCTCTGGTCAGCCTGTTCCTCCTGGCGGCAGGCTGCACGCGGGCCTTCTCCCTCCTCTACGACGCCTACGGCCACCTGGACCGCCTGGCCTCGGCAGAAGCCTCCCTCCTGCTGTGTGAGGCCCCGTTCCCCTGCCTCACGGCGGCATTCGGCCTGGTGTTCCTCCTGCTCTCCATGCGCTCTAGGATGCAGCTGTCCTACTCTGCCTTCCAGAGGCCCTGCTTCCTGGCCTGCCTTGTGTTGCTGCACTTCCTGGCAGCCTTTGGGCCAGCCGCGCTGCTGAAGTTCTACCACCAGAGGGCGACCTTTCGCCTCTTCCTCTCGCTGGTCTCTCGCGGGGCGTTCGTGGCTCTGGCCTCGTTCCTGTCGGCGGCGTATTTCGTGTTCTACTGCTACGTGCGGGCGGACTCCAAGCACATCTACCACCTCAACAACACCTCGCCCACACCAGCCGAGCGCTACAACCGCTGCCCGTTTGCCGAGAGCCGGTCCTGGGACCGAGCGGCGGCCACGGTGTGCCTGTCGGCCCTGTTCTCTCTGGCCTGTGCCGGGCTGCAGCTCTACGCCATGCTCCACGCCCTCGGCCTGGCCGGCGGGGCCCAAGTCTTCCGCCCCTGGCCGTGGTGGACCTTCCAGTTGAGCTGCAGGGTCTGCGAGGTGGGGGTCTGCCTAACCCTGGCCTTGGTGGTGGCCCAGCCGGTGTACTGCTCCGATCACCTCCCGCAGGCCGCTAGCTGCTGGACAGAGCTGCTAGCCGCCAAGTCCCCCATCATCCCCGGGAGCTACCAGTGGACTCTGAGCCACCAGGAGAAGCTGGCCATCTGCGACCCGGTGGGCCACGGAGAGACCGAGTGCCTGCCTCTTTACACGCTGGTGGACGAGAGGCTGGGCAGCAGCCTGAACGGCCTGGACCTCCTCTACCACAGCAACCAGGGCCTGGCCTACCGGGACCTGGACCTGCCGGGGCCCTGTCCGCAGGGGGACCCAGTGGGAGGAGCCGCGTCCGGGGGCTCGTCCTTCACCAGCGACTCCACGGCCGACCTGAGGCCTCCCTCGCCCATCAACCTGCGGCGCAGCATCGACGAGGCGCTCTTCAGCGACGCCCTGTTTCCCATGAGCCTCTTTGGGCCTTCCAGACCTTTCCGCTGCAGCGATCTGTCCCTCAACGGTCCCCTGGGGCCCCCCAACGGAGACCAGGCTCTCCGGGAGACCCTCTCGGCCGACCCGGGCCTGTACCGGACCTCGTCCTGTGTGGACGTGGCGCCCCAGCCCTCGGCTCCTCGTACAGGGGACGCCTCGTCCCCCCAGTCGCTCTCCTCCTCTGCCAGCTCCTCGCCAGACCGCTGGAGGGGAACCTCCTCCTCCTGTTCCCTGTACAGACCCTCCCTCGGGGACTCATCGCTGGTCCTCTGCTCCAGCCCCAATGGGCTCGGTCCTGGGAGCTCCGGCCGTGAAGTGCCCCCAGGGAGCCAGGGAGCTCACCCCCAGGGACGGTACCTCACTCTGGGGTCGGCCTCTCAGGAGAGTCTGGACCTGGACGTCTCCTCCGAGGCAGACCGGTCCGTCCAGGAGGAGTTCATGAGCGCGTGTCGGCAGATTGACGCTCTGAGCGTCTGTAGTGAGACGATTGACCTGTAGGGGGAGCTGTGAAGGGGGTCAAGGCCGATTTTGGCGGGTGTTCTTGTTGAAGTAAGCAAGATGGTCGTTTTCAAAGGTGATTATAAGTTCCTTCTGAGTTCTTTCTTGGTTGAGGAAAAGTTTGATTGTGCCAAATGCTTTAGGGTTTGTGGATCAAGATTGTTTGAAATGAAACACCGAAATGTTTGTTTGCTAATGTTTCTGAGGGACCTTTTAAGTGCCACAGAAAGCCATGACATGGGTAATTTGTAAGTGACTTTTTCATGTTTGATATTGGATGTTGCAGTTTGATACTCGTACATACAACGTATGGATGTCCTTGTACATTTGGATATAGGGGCCAGGGACAGTAATACATTTGTACAAACCCTATTTTGCAATTAGATACAACTGTGATTATAATAAGCACTTATTACATGACTACTGAAAACATTAGACAAGTATATACTTTCAAGTCTAATAGAATAATATTGTCTTTCAATGCCAAGTTGCTTTGATGCAGTTAATATCATAGTACTCTGTATGTAAGCCTCTAGTTGCCCTCCATGCAGTTTCCTTTGTACCAGCTGGGTTTTCCAGCTCCGTCGTAGCAAAACTGCAGTGCCCTCTCCAGGCAGGATGTCTTTACTGCGAGGCAGCTGCAAAACTGCAGTACACTGTACTGTCCAAAACCAGCTTCACTAATTTATTCATGTGTTAAAAATATAATTATTACCCGTGTTCGAGATACTCTTGAATAAACACATACAAATGATTTTGCTTGTCTTCCTTCATTTGACATCCTAGTTTCACACGTCAAACAGTTTCTTCAGACATGGATTAAGCCTCGTCCTAGAATCAACTTTTCAAACTGAGATTTTTAGGATGAGGCTTAATCCACGTCTGGGAAACCGGTTCTGCATGATTATGTATGTTTCCATGACAAGAGACAACACTCACAGTTCATTTGACTTATTTATTTTACAATATTTAACAGAAAAAGCATAATCTAAATCTGTTGCGTGTCCGGTTGTAAACAAGGTCAGGATTTTAACACACATGGCAGACTGCAAACAGCCATCAATTCCAAATGGACAGAGGTTTATAATTCTCCATCTTTAGGTACATTTACCTACAAATCCTACAAACTGCAAAAGCCTCATTGGTCCTTCTGACCTGTGAGAGGAAAACGTACATCAGCACAGCGACCGCTAACACATCCTAGAAAAGATCTGGCGAAAGGACACTGATCACGACATTAGAAAACGCATTTTCCTACATCTGCCGACTTACAGGAATACTTTACAATATTGTAAAAGTGACACAAAAGGAGGAGAGCGAGGGCGTGTGGTGTCGTGCACATCAACGCCTTCAGATGGAGATGTGTTCCTGGGTCGTGTGCAGCCATGATCCTGTCCCTGTCTCAAGGCATCTCTCTGGTGAGAGCAGCTTTCAACTCTACAACAATCAGACAAGCGGTGCCACAGTCTTTCCCTGGACGTGTGGATCAGAGGGAGAGGGTGCTGAGTTTGGCTTTGATATAACAAAAAGAGCGTGTCATCCCATGTCTCACTTGGCAGTACATAACTGACTATAAAAAGGAAGAGTAGAAACGCCTCTACATCGAGGCCTGTCGAAAAGAACGGAAAAAAAACTAAAGCATACTTATAAAACAAAAAAGCCTTCATGCTCACATTCTGTCACGTTCGTTTCTCTACAACGCTTCTCAGCAGAGGAGGTTGTTGATGCACTTGCGGTCCTCGAATTAACCACCTGCGGTTTAAAAACATCCCTGATCTACAGACGAGTCTAGCTCTTGGTCCAAAACACTCAAGGTCCCCAGCTAGCTCTCAGCTGAAACCCTGGGTTTATTTGGTTCACATCATCTAACGCAGGGAGGGGGAGGGGAGAGGGGGAGGGTCACAGGGAGGAAAACACTCAAACACTATTCAAGCTCTGGTTCCCAGAGGTACTAGTCAGGAGCTGGTTCCACCACAGTACCAAACTAAAAAGACACGTTCATAATGGCCCAAGACTCGACGTACCTCAAGCAAGGAGTCTCACGGGAAAAATGTTTGCCTAAACAATAATAACATCTGGAAGGCTTAGAGTGTGTAAGCTGAGGACATGGATAAGGAAGGATCTGCCACGATGCACAAGGCAAGACGAGGGGGTTGTGGTGTGCGCGAGCGAGGGGGGCCACGGGGACTGGGGGGAGGCAGGGGCTGGGGGGCCAGCTTGCTGGTGAGGGAGTGCACCAGGACAGTGCACCAGGACGTGGAGGCGACCAGCATGGCTACACTTCCATCAGGACCAGGAGGACAGGCCTTCTTCAGAAGCCTGGCTCATATCATTTTGGCCTCCACACACACACACACACACACACACACACACACACACACACACACACACACACACACACACACACACACACACACACACACACACACACACACACACACACACACACACACACACACACACACACACACACACACACACACACACACACACACACACACACACACACACACACACACACACACACACACACACACACACACACACACACACGTCTTATCAGAACCCAGGTTCTCCTCTCCTGGAGAACCCCATGTGACCATCCTCCCTCCCATCCTCCCTCCCATCCTCCCTCCCATCCTCCCTCCCATCCTCCCTCCCATCCTCCCTCCCTCCCATCCTCCCTCCCATCCTCCCTCCCATCCTCCCTCCCTCCCATCCTCCCTCCCATCCTCCCTCCCATCCTCCCTCCCATCCTCCCTCCCATCCTCCCTCCCATCCTCCCATCCTCCCTTGACACCCTGGATGGAGAGTGGGGAGGAGGGGCCGTCCGGGGAGCTGAGTGTGTGGTGTGTGTGAGGTGTGTGTGATCAGATGTGGCGGCTGCGTTTGGTCACGGCGGGGGATGGGACGTCGGGGGCACTCCTGGTCCTGCCTCGTCCTCTAGTAGAGCCGCTTCTCATAACTGTGGACAGAGCGGAGGACAACGTCACCAACACCGCACCGCAACCAGGAAGTACCTACAGCACCGCAACGCAACCAGGAAGTATCTACAGCACCCACACTAACATTAAACAGATTACTCCTGTAAAACTGTCTATATCTTGGGAGAAAATACTAAAAAATCCAGTTTAAGAATAATTAAACACTTGAAAAACTTTTTGTACAAAGAATTTTGTACGACAAACACAAACTTAAGTGTCCGACTATTGTGTGTGTTCGCCCACAACTGTGAATCTACGCATCTGGGCCCAAAGGAGAAGGGAGAAGACAGCTGGGTTCTGCAGGACTGGGAGAGGAGAACCAGGAGAACCAGGCGGGGAACATCAAGCACAGCCTGCTATGTGTACACAACTCCTGGTTCTGTGTACTAAAACATCTGCATATTTAATAACCCCTCCATGTACATACTTACATGGTACAAAAGCATATCTATGGTGCAGGAGAGAGAGAAACAGAGGGACACTTTTGATGTCTTCTGGAGTTTCCACGTGCCAGACAGTTTGACTAGTTTACAGTGTGTGTGTGTGTGTGTGTGTGTGTGTGTGTGTGTGTGTGTGTGTGTGTGGGTGTGTGTGTGTGTGGGTGTGTGTGGGTGTGTGTGTGTGTGTGTGTGTGTGGGTGTGTGTGTGTGTACTTACGAGTGGAGCCCGTGGACTCCTCCCTCCACCTGAGCAGACATGGTCCTCTTCTCAAACTTGAGCTCTCCAGAGTACATCATGGAGCTGGAGGACACACACACACCGTCAGGATCAGGAGGTCAAAGACACATACACCGTCAGGGTCAGGAGGTCAAGGACACACACACCGTCAGGATCAGGAGGTCACGTAACCTTCACCCACAATGCACGTGCACTTCCTCCCAAGCACAGTTGAGTGTTTAAACAACAAAGACTGAACTGCTGTGAGCTGTGCACTGTGCACTGTGTGAGCTGCAGCTGGTCCACTCACCGCAGCACAGACAGGCTCTGTGTGAGCTGCAGCTGGTCCACTCACCGCAGCACAGACAGGCTCTGTGTGAGCTGCAGCTGGTCCACTCACCGCAGCACAGACAGGCTCTTGGCTCCGATGTCCTGGCAGCCATGCTGGATCCCTGCGATCAGGTAGGGGACAAACTTGTGGATGGATCCCTTGTCCTGCACCGAGCCGGACACCCCCTGGGCCACCTTAACGTTGTCCCCCTCACTGTGGACACAGGACAGGCTTCAGGCAGGGAACGGGAGCCTGGGAACGGGAGCCTGGGCTCTGTTCCAGGAGAACTGAACGCTGGGATACGCTTGGTACCCAAGGCACTCTAGTATCTACAGTGTGATCTCTAGTAACCAGTATCTAGTGTGATCTCGTCTCCATGGCAACCCCTCCTGGTACCTGAAGTAGCGTTTCTGGCTGCTGGTGCTGGTCTCCATGGCGTCCAGGGAGCCCATACCGCGGTACTTCTTCAGTCGCACGCCGTCAGAGAAGAAGTACTCTCCGGGAGCCTCCGTGGTCGCCGCTAGCAACGAGCCCATCATCACTGGGGGGGGGACGGGGGGGGGGGGACGGAGAGAAACGGATCGATAACCAGGTAATTAAGGTAGATAGCCAGGGAGATAACCAGGTCATTAAGGCAGATAGCCAGGGAGATAACTAGGTCATTAAGGCAGATAGCCAGGGAAATAACCAGGTCATAAGACAGTCGGTTACCACACCTCAGTGTGTGTGTGTGTGTGACCTACCTGTGGATGCCCCCAGAGACAGGGCCTTCACCACGTGGCCCACGGTCTGAATCCCCCCGTCGGCGATCACGGGCACCCCGAACCGCCTGGCGTACTCAGCCACCTTGTAGACGGAGGTGCCCTGGGGTCGCCCACATGCCATGACTGCAACACAGGAAACAGGAAGCGCATCAGGAGATGTCACCGTGGCAACGCATCCCGGGGGATGGTGATTGGTGTGTTCACAGGGTTCAAATGCCTTGAAGCCTTGATATGTGATGTGGCCCTTTAAAAACGCTGAATCAGAAGTCCTGCCCTCAGTGCCCTCTAACAGGAACATGCTGCCATCACAACTACAGCTTTTATTTGATGCATTTTCATTACTTCAATATATTTTTTTTGATTTTGTATTTTTTGGTCCTTTTGTGTCATCTTTCAACATGACCTTGTTTGAACAAGAGGCATGTCCCCATGGCAACCCAGATCACCATGACAACACCATCGGCTTATTTATGTGCTTTCTTTTTCCTAACCGACCGGGTGTCAGTTTAACTGCATCTTCCAATACTGACTGACTGAAGAGCACAGAGACCACAGAGCACAGAGATCACAGAGATCAGAGATCACAGAGACCACAGAGCACAGAGACCACAGAGCACAGAGATCAGAGCACAGAGACCACAGAGCACAGAGATCAGAGCACAGAGATCACAGAGACCACAGAGCACAGAGATCACAGAGCACAGAGACCACAGAGCACAGAGATCAGAGATCAGAGCACAGAGATCACAGAGACCACAGAGCACAGAGACCACAGAGCACAGAGATCAGAGCACAGAGACCACAGAGCACAGAGATCACAGAGACCACAGAGCACAGAGATCACAGAGATCAGAGCACAGAGATCACAGAGCACAGAGATCACAGAGATCAGAGCACAGAGATCACAGAGCACAGAGACCACAGAGCACAGAGATCACAGAGATCAGAGCACAGAGATCACAGAGACCACAGAGCACAGAGATCACAGAGATCACAGAGATCACAGAGATCACAGAGATCAGAGATCACAGAGATCACAGAGCACAGAGATCACAGAGCACAGAGATCACAGAGACCACAGAGCACAGAGATCAGAGCACAGAGATCAGAGCACAGAGACCACAGAGATCAGAGCACAGAGAACAGAGATCACAGAGCACAGAGACCACAGAGCACAGAGATCAGAGCACAGAGATCAGAGCACAGAGATCAGAGCACAGAGACCACAGAGCACAGAGATCAGAGCACAGAGACCCGCGAGATCACACCTCAAACAGTTGAAGACTGATTAGAAAAATATATATATTATATCTGCAATACATTCCTGCTGTGTGTCCCTACTGTGTGTGGTGTGGGTGGAGGGCAGGTGGAGGTTTTTACCTTCCTGGGTGATGCAGATGGAGCCACATCCCATGCCCACCCTGAGGGCGTCCACGCCCGCATCAATCAGGTTCTTAGCCTGGGCTGCAGTCACCACTGCAACACACACACGGTCACGTGTTTCAGACAAGGGAAGCTACACAAGAGACCACACACACACTCTGCCATGTGACATACGCTTGGGGCTTCATGATTGGATGCAGAAACATGTCATGTGACTGACCGTTTCCTCCCACCACCTGTAGCTCTGGGTGTTTCTGCTTGATGTAGTTGATCATGTTGATCTGATACACAGAGTTCCCCTGGGAGGAGTCCTGCACAGAGACACAGGTATTACCCATAATGCTGCTTGAGAACTGGCTTCTGAAGGTGAAAGTGTTTGCCCTGAACCCACCAGCACCACCACGTCCACCCCAGCCTGCACCAGCAGGTCCAGTCGGTACTTGTCGTCCTCCCGTGTGCCGATGGCAGCGCCACAGAGCAGCTGCTTGCGGGAGTCCTTGGAGGCCAGGGGGTAGTCCCGGTTCTTCTTCAAGTCCGTCCGGGCGATGATGGCCACCAGCTCGTCACTGTCGTTCACGATGGGGAGCTTCCCTGCACACACACACACACACACGTCAAGGAACAGCAGCCATGTTGGTGGGCCGACAGAGCCTACTAAAGACCACAGGTCACGTCTTGATGAAAACGTTTTAAGTTTGTAGAATGTTTTGTATTACGTTGAAACAGATCTACTGATGATGGGACTGCCTACTACGTAGAAGGTAACACAACCATCGATACAAATACAACATTCTTTCATCGTGCAAATAAACTGATAAGACCTGAGATCAAAATGGCCGACCTTTTTTGCTCCTCTGCAGGATGTCGTTGGCCTCCTTCAAGGTGACCCCAGCCGGAGCCACCACTAGCTCCTCCCTCTTGGTCATTGCCTGGGAAACCAGAACCAGTCAGAGAAAAGTTCAAGATTTCATCTCATTCTCCAACATGAGTGCAAACACACAATAGGAATTCGTACTACAGGTTTATATGACTTCTTAGAGGTTTAGATGGTCCGCTAGGGATCGTCAAGAGAAGCAGGATCAGAGAAAACCAATGAACCTGAACGTGTCACAAATGGAGTACAAACTTCAAAGTTGAACACAGAAGCACACCACACACACCCCCACCTCCTCCAGCGGGCGGCTGTGGTCCTTCTCTGACAGGAAGTCGATGTCTCTGGAGGTGACGATGCCCACCAGCTTCCCGCCCATCTTGCCCGTCTCGGTCACTGGGATCCCAGAGAAGCCGTGTCGCTGCTTGGCCTCAATCACGTCTCCCACCGTGTGGCGAGGGTTCATCACCAGGGGGTCTGTGATGAAGCCCTGCTCGAACCGCTGCAGGAGCAACACACACACACACGTTTTCGACCACACCAACCACAGGGTCCACCAAGTGATCCAGTCAGGGGTGTATGTTATTATACATGATGTTATAGATATAACATTGTATGTCATCACTTTTTGAAAACGGCAAATCTGTTCAACCCGCTTTTTATAGAGAACGCCATGTTTGACTGCAAAAATGCCACATTAAACTTAAGCACCAAAATATTGTTTAGGAACATGCTTATGCTTAAAACAAGTAAATGTAGCTGCCAGTGTAGTAAGAATTGGAGTTAACAAACTTGTTAAACTTCTTACCTTGACTTTGCGGACCTCGTTGGCCTGGAACTCTGGGGTGCAGTTGTGATGGATCATCCCAATGCCTCCCATCAGCTACAACACAGCAGAACAGGCAGTCAGGCCCTGATAACCACACCCTCCCATCAGCTACAACACAGCAGAACAGTCAGTCAGGCCCTGATAACCACACCCTCCCATCAGCTACAACACACAACAGGCAGTCAGGCCCCTCCCCCTGGACACACACACACACACCAACCTAACCACACACCCTCACACATCATAACCCCAACCACCCCCACCCCCTCCCACACAGTGACCCCAGGAGCGTACCGCCATGGCGATGGCCATAGCCGACTCTGTGACCGTGTCCATGGGGGAGGAGATGAGGGGGGTCTTGATGGTGATCTTTCTGGTCAGGGCAGAGGTCAGGTCCTGGGGAACGAGACACAACAGGTAACATCCCAGCAGCCCTGCATCAACAGGTAACATCCCAGCAGCCCTGCATCAACAGGTAACATCCCAGCAGCCCTGCATCAACAGGTAACATCCCAGCAGCCCTGCATCAACAGGTAACATCCCAGCAGCCCTGCATCAACAGGTAACATCCCAGCAGCCCTGCATCAACAGTTAACATCCCAGCAGCCCTGCATCAACACACAACATCCCAGCAGCCCTGCATCAACAGGTAACATCCCAGCAGCCCTGCATCAACAGTTAACATCCCAGCAGCCCTGCATCAACACACAACATCCCAGCAGCCCTGCATCAACAGGTAACATCCCAGCAGCCCTGCATCAACAGTTAACATCCCAGCCCTGCATCAACAGGTAACATCCCAGCAGCCCTGCATCAACAGTTAACATCCCAGCAGCCCTGCATCAACAGGTAACATCCCAGCAGCCCTGCATCAACAGGTAACATCCCAGCAGCCCTGCATCAACAGGTAACATCCCAGCAGCCCTGCATCAACAGGTAACATCCCAGCAGCCCTGCATCAACACAACATCCCAGCAGCCCTGCATCAACACACAACATCCCAGCAGCCCTGCATCAACACACAACATCCCAGCAGCCCTGCATCAACACACAACATCCCAGCAGCCCTGCATCAACACACAACATCCCAGCAGCCCTGCATCAACACACAACATCCCAGCAGCCCTGCATCAACACACAACATCCCAGCAGCCCTGCATCAACAGGTTTCTCCACATCATAAACACCATGGGATGGATGTCCAAGGGCTCAACAGGTAAGATCACATACCACACAGGCTAAGACCTTAACTCAAGGGCCTGGGTTCGATTCCAGCCCGGGACATTTCCCACATTGCTTCCCCACTCCCCCTCTCCTTTGTCATCATAACAACAACAAAAAACCTAAAGCAGAACAATATTGTTTGGAACAGCTAATGTTCCATTTAGCAGAGGCAGCAAGAGCAGAGGACAACCAGAATGTCTCTGTGTCCACTAGGGGGCGTACTTCCAGAGAGCATGGTCATCCAGCTGGGAGTCCACTAGGGGGCGTACATCCAGAGAGCATGGTCATCCAGCTGTGGGTCCACTAGGGGGCGTACTTCCAGAGAGCATGGTCATCCAGCTGGGAGTCCACTAGGGGGCGTACTTCCAGAGAGCATGGTCATCCAGCTGGGAGTCCACTAGGGGGCATACTTCCAGAGAGCATGGTCACCCAGCTGTGACCAGACTTCAGAGAAACCATCAAATGATTTAACTGCCGCGTTGAACCTTCTTAACCCAAAAACATGGCTGTGCCTCATGAGGTGCACATGACAGTGGGAACTGCAGTGGTTGGGGCAAGATATGGTTAACCCTAACTGAATCAGGGTGAACCGAAATCAGCCTGTGACCTTCACTCTTAACTATGTGGACAGGCCTGGGAACGTGGCCTCTCTGATAAGGAGACAGCTACCTTGACATGGTTGTTCTTTCCCAGCTCCCCCACACAGCTCCTCACTTCTCCCGGCTGAGAGAGATGCTGCAGGCATTCCTCGTTCCTGGGAAACCAGAATGTGTTTTACAACATCCCAGCTGGCCTCCCATGTCCAGACAGAAACTACAGACTCCAGCCCTTCTGAACGTAGAGTTCATCTGCAGGGGTGTTCAGGTTTAGGATGCCATTTTGAACGCTCATCTTCCACCGACACGTTAGATTCCACGAGCCCCTGCAGCCCCTAACCTGCGAGGCCAAGGACGTAGCGACAAAGCGGACGGGAGGTGGTACATTTCCACGGAAAGACGCTTCCGAGTTTTAGCACCTGGCTGCAAGGCGGACGGAAGCAAGTACGAATGTTTGGGCGTTCCGTCAACTGGCCTGCATCCTCAGGTTGAAGTTACTCAGGCGTGTGTCTGCTGTCTGCTTCCTGAGCAGGGAAACTAGGCCAGGACTCAAGCATAAGAAGACAAGCCTGCCAGCATCCAACACACACTCTACACTTCTGCTCTACACTGAATCAAATAAAGGAGGAGGGGGGGGCTTAGATATCAATTAGATTAAAATGCCCAAAGATGGACAGCAGAGAGAGGAGGGATTTCACCTAAAGCCTGAGATTAACACTCCCATCATCCCCCCGACAGGTTGGGGGGGGGGGGGGGGGGGGGGGAGAAGTGGAGAGCACCCTTCACGGTACAACCATAAACACAGAGACCAGCTGCCATTTTGGCTCAAATAGAACAGCAGGGTTGGAGTGACTCGGAGGCTGGGAAACACCCAAACATTTTCAGGAGAACATTCACTAAGCAGAAAGATGTGGGTTACGTCTGTGTGTCTAACTCTGTGCTGTAAGAAGAGTTATGGTCTTGGATGTGTCAGCGTAGGAGTGTCTGTTGACTAAAAGTTAATACTGGGATTGTGGCCTAGTAAAAACCTTCCCCCAGTCCCAAACCTCAAACCCAGATGGGAGGGGCCGTCCGCCCGCCTCCAGCAGCCTGGAACACAGTCCTACATCTTCACCCTACTGCTCAAACATGTCTCCCTAAATCTGGGTACGTGAGTTTGGGAGAAATGGAGAATGAGTATTGATTGTTCAGAGAGTCAGCCATACTGCTACGGACATTGACAAATCTTGATTGTATTGCTCACCCAGTAAACCCTGCTCACCTCTTCTTAAACATGACTTAAAGAGAAATGGAAAATGGACATTGATAGATCGATTGTTTGATTGTTTGATTGATTGATACAGACTTCAGGGACTAGACCATAATGCTCACATCCACTCCAGCGCTTATTCCTGAACGTGTGGAGATGAAAAGAGAGACTCACCACTTCGTCTGAGCTGAAGTCAATGAAGCCAGGCAGGATCAGAAAGTCACTGAAAGACAAGAGGCAGAATGAAAGGTCAGGGGTCAGGTGTAGAACACACGGTCACGTTCGGCACCCCACCAAGGGCAGGCGTGGTCCAGACACACCAAGACCAGTGATCATCACCACCATCCGGCCGGTTCAGACCAGTTCTAGGTTAGAGACGGGGGAGGGGGGGGACTGGATGTTGACGAGGTGCTGGCGGGTCGCTAGGCCCGACCTGGCACAGCTGACTCAGGCTGAGAGTCCTGCAGAGCCCAGCCACGCCCGCTAACCACGCCTGCTCAGCCTCTGAAGTCTCAGTACCCAACACTGTTTGGCAAACAGACCGACGCGTCGGGTTTAACACTCTCTCCTGCTGAATTAAGAACTCTGGCTACCTCCGCCTGAATTATTGAAAGGCTTCAAACCCAGAGGTGTTGAGACTTGGGAGGTTGGCACACACCAGGAAACTTTTATGTTTGTCCCATCTGGTCAGGAGGCTGAACAGGGAGAACCAGCAGGAAACCAGCAGGCCCTGACTGCAAACACACACGACTAGGACAGGAGCCTGCTGTGAAGGCACCTCTGCTCGGCCAGCCAGGGGCTGTGTGGAGGACGATTTGATTTGAGTTCTAGGAAGCATGTGACATAAATGGAACAGACACACACAGTAGAACAAAAGCTTATTTATCAACATTTTACAGCCTCTGACACGACCTCGCTGGATATCCTTGCAGCGTATCTGTACATCTCAATCCATTCATATATTAATATATGGTTTAAAATATTAAATGCTAAACTTTTGGGGGCGGTGGCAGGGAACAGATTGTGACTGCCTCCCACTGCACAAACACAACCCAGACAGCAGGACTGAGAAGGGAAGAGGGAGAGAGAGAGAAAGGGAACAGCGAGGAGTGTTATTCGCAGACGGGTGTATATTTGGTGGTTTGGCGAGAGGGTGTGAAAACACAGACAGCAGGAGGAGAAGGAGGGCTTTGTCTGTGACCAGAGGGAAGGAAGGAGAGACAGGAGGAGGAGGAGGAGGAGAGGGAGGGGACAGGAGGAGAGAGACCACAAGCGTGTCCTGGAGCTGGAAAGAGTGGCACAACGGATGGAGTAGGAGTTGAGCGTGAGGTAGTGGAACACAGAACACGATAGGACAGTGAGAGCGTGCACACACACACACTAAACTCAGTTTCTCACGTGGGACCACAGGGAGGAGTGTGTGCTTCACTCCAGACACAAACAGGAACAGACCACCAAAACATCTGCCAGCGTTTAGCCACCTAAACTCCAGCCAAAACAGGCCTCAGTACCCCGCCCAGAGCTACCGCTTTAGAACCAAAGTCCAGCCACAACAAGAGAAGCACTCTTAAGATAGTCTAGCCCAAACAAGAGAACCAGTCCTGGGATAGTCTAACCTAGCCCTCTCCTCTCATATCCCTTCCCCTCCTTCCCCTCCTTCTCCAGCTCACATGACAGTACCTCAGGATGGTCATGTGCAAAGCCGTCCCTTTCAGCACAACATACTTCATTACTGTGCAGGGAAACACACACACACAACCCAATTACCCCGGAAAACGTGGGCTGTCACGGTCACATCTTGTGCATGGACAGTTGCTGTCCTAACATGAAACAGTAGCCTCTCCCTAGTTTAGGCGGTTCATCCTATGTAACTACACACAGACCCACATTCACGGCCTTCCTGAACCGCATCACTACTTCACAGAATGTAGTTCCACACCCTGGACTACCAGAACCTTGACCCAGAGGTACGTTCGAGAAGCAAAACATTTCCAAAAGGTTTGGGAAACAGTCTTAGATGTTAGAAGACCTACAGATACTGATTACACCGATGACCTCAGGTCAAAGTACCATGTCTTGGGACCAAACACAGCATCTGGAAATCACGTGAGTTCAAGAAGGATTATCACTGAGGATGCAGTATTAGTGAAAGTGAAATGAGTATTAAAATCGTAAGAGACAGTGCTTAAGGTGACATGGTGGATGAAGAGGAGCCAGGAGAAAAGGAGGGACGAACAAGATCTCTGCATTGAAAGACAACGAGGAAGTCAGTGTCACAAAGAATCAGATAGCAGCTCATGCAGATTCTTAGTGGCAGATATGGATGCAGTCATATCAACACTGGAAGCAAATATCCGCCCTGTGGCATTGTTAGCGTAGCAATAATACACTTCCACTCAACTCCCAACGGTGAATTTAGTTAAATAAGCTTAGAAAAAACTAGGGCACTGGGTACCAGGAGTAGTAGGATGTCAAGAAGGCATTTCTTTGAACCAAAATTGTGGATGATCAGTTTAGCGTTCGAAGGACCATGATTTGCTTCCCCTGTATGAACGCATCATCTGACTAGAATTATTTTTATTTTATTTTTTTGTGACAGTGTAAAATGGTTAGAAGTTAACCGTTCTACTCACTTGTAAGTCACCCCGTCCCCTTTAGAGCAAAGCTCTTCTGCCGTTAGACCGTCGGCGTCAACACACTGTTGGTCAGATCTGCCGGTTCAAAATGCGTTTCCCGTTACATTACGCCGCCCGCATCCCGCCCAACATCGCGAGTGGCCATCAGACAAGATCCTGACCTTACTCAGAAAATCTACCAAACAACTCAATGACTAACTTCACTCGTAGTGTCGTAGACCAACTTACTTGTACGTGAGACCGTCTCCGATGGAGAATAACTGCTGAGCCGAAAGACCATCTTCTGGGACGTAGCCAGTTCCTCCGCTGATCAAGTAGTCTGCCATGCTGTCAGGGAACAGAATAATAAGCTGTTTGATGAATAACGTTCAGGTCTGACAACGCACTCTTTAAATAAACAAAACCAAAACTAGCCCAGCGTTAGGGACACATCCAATTCTAGCCTGTGTCACAATGTCTGTAACAGTGATTAAAATAATACATTCACGGCTGGCAGCATGTACAGAAACCGTTAGCTGCTGGCACATGGATGCCCTGCGCCTGACATTACTAGGCATCGGGAAGTGGGTGACCCACTAACATTTAGCAGACATTTTTTCTAGACGGCGCAGGGGTGTGTAAACAAAACTCAAGCATGAATAAAATATCCGCGTCTAAACAAACATCTCAAACGGCCACACCGACGTTGATATTACTCACGTTCACTTTCACACGTTTTAACACAACATTGTTCGCCTTACTGACCTAGACTACATAGGTTAAACAATGACGCATCCACGAAAATCACACAATCGATTGTAGCTAGCAATTAGACAGTCACACCCTTGACATGAAAACAAAACATCCGACCGGCTACAAAACCTCAAATTTCAGTCTAATCGTCATTCATTTTTTACAACTAGCCATGGTCACACAGCGCCGTTTGCATAGAGTGCTATATGAATCTGCCATGCAATAAACAAGGAATTTACGATGGTAGCCATGGCTAATCTATCAACATCTGAAACCAAGATTACTCGGATGCTAGAACTACTGTATCAACGCTTGCACACCGTTAGCTTGTTAGCTTGTAGCTCATCAGACACGTTGGAAGGAAATTATGAACCATACCGTGCACGTTACGTTTAAACAATACAGGGTCACCAGTATACGCCGTTAACTAACCTACATTGTAAACGCAGAGTAATAAGAGAATAATCATCATATCCTGCCGGCTAGTTTCATGCCACGCATGAGGTAAAACATACGTGTGCAATTCACAACGCATGTGTCAGCTAGCTAGCGATGCGTTATACTTGTATTGTTTGCTATTTAGGTAGCATATGTCTAGAAAAATATAAGACATTTAGTACATTTACAATTCCAAACCTTTTCCTACTCTCTGGAAATACACGTTGGTCGTTTTCAGTTGCTAGCTGATAAGAACTTCACAGCTGTGTACAATGCTAGCTAACTCTTAGCTTACTGGCTCAGTCTAGTCTCAGGAACGTGTTGAGAAAATTAGTAAAAACGCAAGACTAGTATCTTGCAAATTACAAACAAACCCAGACTGACTTCCAATAAGATGTAGGCTTCCGTCGGAATTGAGATCACAAGTGATGCTGCTGAATAGCTAGTCCAAAGTGATTGCCTAGCTGGCAACTATGCTGGTTATGTATCCTTGGTCAGTCAGTCTAGTCATCTCATCTCCCCCTGGTCTCCTCTCTCCTGAAACAGCACGTGGGACCAAGGCGCGTGCTTAACCCTATGAGTTTGGTTAATCAATGAACTTCCACCGTCATTGATAGTTATACATCTGATTGCATATTGTGTTTCAAAGTTTATCAATTATATGGGGATTTTGGTCTGATATTGGACAGCACCACTATCTGATTTAAGCATCACATGACTCGAACCTTTCAATTCCACCGGATGTGCTGCTACTGTCTGGAGCCACTCAATTCAGACATTCTGCGACAGGCTAAATTCTCCCTTTCAGTAACCCGCTAAACCTGTAAAAGGCTACTTTTTCATTTAACACACCAGTAAGTTCGAAGGTACAGTTAAAGAAGGAATTCCCAAGTGTATTTGACGGCAGTAACATAGTCAGTGTTCTAAGCCACACCGAATAGATTAAAGCACAAGTGTGTGCGGTATGAATTGATGGAAGACTATCATGATCTTCTCCCCTCACCTTAGATAAACATAGAAACATGCTTCCTCTCTGGTCATCTCCCTCTCCCCCCCCCCCCCCCCCCCCCCCTTTCTCCCTCTCCCTCTCTCTTTCCACCCCCCTCCCCCCCCCCTTTCTCTCTCCCCCCCCTCTCTCTCTCTCCCTCCACCCCCCCCCCCCCCCCCCCTCTCTCTCTCTGTAAGTAGACAGGATCCACTGTAGCTGAGTTGCTGGTGCCTTCTAAGAGGTTTTAAAGCTTTCCAGCTGGAACTGTATGTTGGTTATTTACAAGCATGCTTACGTAACACCTATCATGGTACCACTTAGATGTTGTCATTTATTCCTAATGCAGCAGAAATTGATGGTCGGCTTATAGTCTGTTGACAAGAAAGGAAAAAAGTGTTAGCCGGTTGAGCTGTCCTGAGAGAATGGATTTGTTCTGTTCTTGGTTGTAAATCACAATGGAGAGCTGAGGAATGATGTGTTGACCTAGTAATCCTTGTGTGGTGCATGAGCTATATGGACTTGCTTGATTTAAATTCAGAATCTATTCCTGCTACTGTGAGGGTTCCCTAGTATTCCCGGGGTGACAGAGTGTGTGTGTGTGTGTGTATGTTTGTGTGTGTGTTAGTGTCAGGTTAAATGTGGGTTATTGCAAATGTGGGTCACAGATTCCTCCACAAACAGTGTTCTGTGGCTATTTTGAGCACCTTTATTCATACCGAACTCCCCTCTACAAACACTCTCTCTGTCTGATCTAGCATTACAGAAGAGGGTGTCATATAATTCTTAAAATAGCTGCATGATTTAAGAGAGAAGCTGTTTTATGCTGTCCAAAAAACAAATCAGGTGTCCTGGATTAGGGTTGTGATGAATACCTTCAGGGTGGCAGCTCTCCAGGAACAGGGTGGGGCAGCCCTGATCCACAGCTGAACCACACCTGAGCCTTTGACATTCATCTTCCTCTTTCTAAGTGGGGCCTCTTTAAGCATGTTTACAAGTAAAATATATTTGTCAGTTGGTTACAGTATAACAAGGAGAGATTTATGTTCAAGGGTGAGTCACAGTGTGTGTAAACACAGCCGGGAGGAAGGGAAAGCTGATCCTTCTGCACCAGCTTTATTTACATTTTTGTACTTGTGAAGGCAGAGCCATGAAAATCACACAATGTTGCAGCGAGACACTCAGACCTGAATACATGCTTCTTGTATCCTCAAAACACTGACATGCTGTCAAGAAACTGCCAAGTACTTCTATTAGAAGTCGTTGTACTTTGTGCTTTAAATAGCACCTGGCAGCAACTGTCATTCAACTTAACCAACAATTCACCTACATTTAGATTAGAGATTTCTTTGGGGGGGGGGTCCTTTAATTGAATAATTTCTCAAAGCATTTTTGCTTTACAGTTTTTGTTTGTGCCTAAGACTCTTCACAGTTTCTATCTCAGTTCCTCTCGATGCCTTGGGCATCCCTGGGCCAGACTCACCTCTCAGGCCCCAGGCCGGCCTGGATGCGGGTGGCGCTGTAGCGCTGGGCGGCCGTCTCATGGCCCTGTCCGTGGGGGCTCAGCCGGAGGCGCTGCTCCCCTCTCCAGGGAGACGTGCCTGCGGAGCGGGGCTCCTCGTTCCCCATGGTCCTCTGGGAGTCCAGATGGCTGCCGCCCCTGTCCC
The DNA here is from genome assembly GCF_021917145.1 of Hypomesus transpacificus. Taxonomy (NCBI): domain Eukaryota; kingdom Metazoa; phylum Chordata; class Actinopteri; order Osmeriformes; family Osmeridae; genus Hypomesus; species Hypomesus transpacificus. The sequence continues at coordinate 38,211 of NW_025813793.1, forward strand.
CCCCGAAGTGCTCGTGTCCATAACCCTCCATCTCGGACCGGGTGCTCGGCTCAGCTTGGGTAACAACTGCCCACACGGTCGTCCTAGGACACCTGCCTGTCCTGCCCTGCTGTCAAGGCTGACCCTGTACACTCCTGGACTAAACGCTTGTTCCTCTGAAGTAGAGCACAGCCTGTCTCAGTCACAGCCTGTATCAGTGTTGGTACACGGAGAACCAAATAGTCAAATGAGCCGAGAGGCAACCCTGCCGCAGACAAACACAACCAGAAGCTTTCTACTGTGTCAGCACATTCTTATCTCGGGTCCCACAGGTTTGTCTTCAGAGTTGACTGTGGTCCAGAGTGTTTCCACAGTGAGCAGCAGAGGGATGAGGGCAGAGAGGAGGGAGCGCTGGGGCTCCTCGCGTCCCTCCCCAGGGTGCACCTGCTGGCCACAAACCACAAGAGCTGCTTGAGGCGTGTCACAAGAGGGCGTCGCCTTAGCGATGGTCCTGACAAGAGGGCGTCGCCTTAGCGATGCTTCGGGTCGCTGTGGAGATGATGCCAGCAGGAGAGAGATGCTTTTCGCGGCGGAGAGGCGCTTGTTTGGCTCGCCTCTCAAGAGTACCAGTTGCAACTGGCCCAGAGGGAGTTCATGGTGCGGACGGGAGGCTGCATGGAAGGAGTAAAGAGGTCCAGATGAAAGGAGAGAGAGGGACAGATAATGGGTCAGACACGAGCCAGAGGCTGGTGGAGATGATGAATAGGATTTGTGGAGGGATGGGGTTTTGTCTAGTTGAGTGCTCTATGAATGTCTGTCTCTCACCCGTTCTCTCTCTCTCTCTCTCCACTCTCAGTATCCATCGATGCACGGCTTAACCCTGAAGGCTGAGAGGATTGGAGAATTAGATGGAGTGGGATGACCATGGAGCCCCAGGACAGTTAAACACATCACAAACAGCCTATCACTGTCACTAGTTAAGTGTGTGTGTGTGTGTGTGAAGGTGTGTGTGAGCAGGAGAGTGGGGTTCAAGGCTGTGGGATAAGACAAACCAAAGTAAAGTGTGTGTCTCCCAGACGCCTGGAGACAGCAGGCCATGGTGTCCTTAAGAGGAATGTTTGTCTAACCACCGAGAGGAAGAACACACAGGAACTAACCACCGAGAGGAAGAACACACAGGAACTAACCACCGAGAGGCCAAGGAAGAACACACAGGAACTAACCACCGAGAGGAAGAACACACAGGAACTAACCACCGAGAGGAAGAACACACAGGACCTAACCACCGAGAGGCCAAGGAAGAACACACAGGAACTAACCACCGAGAGGAAGAACACACAGGAACTAACCACCGAGAGGCCAAGGAAGAACACACAGGAACTAACCACCGAGAGGAAGAACACACAGGAACTAACCACCGAGAGGCCAAGGAAGAACACACAGGAACTAACCACCGAGAGGCCAAGGAAGAACACACAGGAACTAACCACCGAGAGGCCATGGAAGAACACACAGGAACTAACCACCGAGAGGCCAAGGAAGAACACACAGGAACTAACCACCGAGAGGCCAAGGAAGAACACACAGGAACTACACCCTGGCACACAGAGAGAGGCTGTTAAACTGGTTTCTCCTGCGACCCTTCTTGAACAGGCCTCGGATTGATGTTCCCACGCGGACTGACGTGGGACCAGATTTTAGTAGAAGCCATTTTGAGGCCCTCTCCCATAACACCTATATATCTGACGGTGTTCTATGTGCAAACATACCAACAGTCTCAGGTTAGGTTGACTCCCCTGACTGCAGCGAGCTTATAAGCTTTTCATCTATAAGGTTGTGAGTTCAAGTCCCACATTGGCAACACATACTGAGAATACACGTTGGCTGGGTTTGGCATTTAGTTCTGCATCCTTGAAGGGTGGAAATAGACTCACTTGTGTGTAAAGTGTGTGTGTGTGTGTGTGTGTGTGTGTGTGTGCGTGTGCGTGTGCGTGTGCGTGTGCGTGTGCGCAGGGGAGTTTCCCCCTCTTGAGAAGGATCACCTGCAGATGATGTTTGTGACAGAGTTGCAGACATTAGGATGGAAAATCCTCTGATGCAGTCAATGGAGGTCATGGAAACGCCCCTCCTTCTCCCTCTTCTCTCCCCCCACTCCCCTCCTCTTCTCTCCCCCTCCTTCCCTCTTAGCCCTCTCCCCCTCCTCCCCTCTCAGCCCTCTCCCCCTCCTCCCCTCTTAGCCCTCTCCCCCTCCCTTCCCTCTCCCCCCCTCTCAGCTCCTGAGAGCTGTCTTGACTCAGTAGCCGTATCCAACATGGAGGACAAATCGTAATTTGAGGATTTCAATCGTGACATGAGTGTGACTTTAATTTAAAGGAAATCTGAGTAGGAAAGTCACATGCTGCTGAAAAGTAGGAAGTTCAAGTGGCATTAAAATTAATGAAACACACACACACACACACACTGCAACATGGAGCATCCTGTGTATGTGTGTGTGTGCATGTCTTCTGTCCACTCACTTGATTACCATGACGATAATGTTTCTCATGTGCAGAGTGTGGACACTCATTGAGACAAACATGACACACGGGACGCCTACCAGGATGTCCTTCTTACAGTCGCATCCTTGTGTGTGTGTGTATGTGTGTACGTGTGTGTGTGTATGTATGTGTGTACGTGTGTGTGTGTGTGTGTTTGTGTACTATTGTATATGTGCTTTACGGGCCAGAAGTCACAGGCGTTGTTAGACATAAAACTCTGCTTGGGCACAGGCCCCTATTCATATCCCTTTTTTTTTGTTCAAGCTTGCTGCCCACAATGCACAGCTACAGAAACACCCCTTGCTTAACCAACTATACAACAGTTCAGGGACGCAAGTTTGATATCAGCTGCAGGGGCATCAATCAGTTAATGTGAGCGCGCACATTTTTTCCGCATTCATTTGAGCGCAAATACTGTTTTTTTGAGCTTCATGTAATATTGTTTTAATGTTTTTGTCCAAATAAGATGATCGGTAGACCTATCATTTAGAAACTCCGACACCTGGACATCTGTGTGCGTGCTGCAGTGGCTGTTTGGCAAGCTCAGAAGAGAGGGCTGACATGGAATTCTGCTTGCATCGGTTTGTGTTTCCGGTTAAACAGTTTTACAAGCGTTAATTGGGATACTGCGTTTATTTTTTCCGGGATTATCAATCTAAATTAATGCATTGACTAATAAAGTCAACAGTTAAAACTCAAACTTTAGATTTACACTGGGGCACAGCAGATGTATACTGGGGCACAGCAGATTTATACTAGGGCACAGCAGATTTATACTGGGGCACAGCAGATGTATACTGGGGCACAGCAGATGTATACTAGGGCACAGCAGATTTATACTAGGGCACAGCAGATTTATACTGGGGCACAGCAGATTTATACTGGGGCACAGCAGATTAATACTGGGGCACAGCAGATTTATACTGGGGCACAGCAGATGTATACTGGGGCACAGCAGATTTATACTAGGGCACAGCAGATTTATACTGGGGCACAGCAGATTTATACTGGGGCACAGCAGATGTATACTGGGGCACAGCAGATTAATACTGGGGCACAGCAGATTTATACTGGGGCACAGCAGAGTTATACTGGGGCACAGCAGATGTATACTGGGGCACAGCAGATTTATACTGGGGCACAGCAGATTTATACTGGGGCACAGCAGATGTATACTGGGGCACAGCAGAGTTATACTGGGGCACAGCAGATTTATACTGGGGCACAGCAGATGTATACTGGGGCACAGCAGATTTATACTGGGGCACAGCAGATTTATACTGGGGCACAGCAGAGTTATACTGGGGCACAGCAGATTTATACTGGGGCACAGCAGATGTATACTGGGGCACAGCAGATGTATACTGGGGTACACGCCCCAGTAAAAAGGGTCTAACGACGTCCCTGCCAGAAGTCCTAGAGACCACATTGTGAGTCCCTACAACACCGACCACTGATCCCAGGGGTCACAGCTACAGTTTGAGAACCACCACGTTACTATGATGCGTTTCAACTCATGTTCCCTGTTGACTTCCAATGACAGCATGGCTCCATGTCATTATCTGAATGTTATCGCCACCTAGTGGACACAAGCTGTTACTGCCAAAACCTCTGTGGTTTCCCTTTTTTCTCTCTGAGAGAATATAAACAAGCGCGGTGACAACATCGATGAGGACAGCTTCATTGTTTGTCTTCAGGGAGAAAGTACCACATTTTTCCGAATTACAAAACCACACAGTACAGGAGGACGGGTGGAGCTGCCTGCCTCTTCACTACTTCACTACTGTACCTCACTGTACCTCACTGTACCTCACTATACCTCGCCACCAGGCTCCTGTATGGTCATTGACTTAGTCACTGATCTGTAAATTTGCACTATTGTACTGTACTCCACTTAGGTTAGAATAGGTTATAGGGTTGAAATAGGTTTTATGTGCATTTAGGGTTAGTATAGTGTACTACTTATTGTTATCTGTAATTTAGGAAGTTTAGTATTAGGGTTAGTATAGTCAATTATTTATTGCTATCTGTATATTTAGTAAGTTTCACTATTTAAGCTCAGCATAGATGTAAATTATATTTTGTGTACTTATGTTATGTTATGCCAGGTGCTAGCATTGTCTTGTCTTAAGAATTTGAGTGCCCAGTCTAACCTTGTGTTGTTCTGTTTACCTGACAAATAAAAGACTTGAACTTGAACTCTTCTGTCTACACTGCTCTCTTTAAGGCGATTTCCGATCAACCTTTTTTCATACGCAATACATCTTTTTTTATACTTAGGTACCATAGGTACACCCCTGGATTGTGAAGTCATAGGTTCGGTGTTCTCTCTTTGTTCCAACCAGAACATTTGGGCCCGACATCTTGTCAGAGTGGTTATGATTAATGATGTGAGTTTCCCATGACATGCAATTATCTCTTAGTCACTTTCCATGTCCTTAAAGAGGAAGTGATACAGAGATGCACTCACTCAACAGCTGCTAGTTCACTACTTCCCCCTTCAAGGATCCTCCAGTGAATCATAATGTGATTGTCATTTTGAAGAGCGAGAGCATGTAAAGGCAGGTTTGATTATCCATTAACTGTGTGTGTGGGAGTGTGTGAGAGAGAGAGAGAGAGAGAGAGAGAGAGAGAGAGAGAAGGGGGGGGCATAGAGAGAGAGAGAGAGAGAGAAGGGGGGGCATAAAGAGAGAAATTTTTATGAGCAGTCTGAGTAATGAGTAGCTCTCCTTCTTTCTCTCTCCATAAAGTAAACCCTCTGGCCTAAAGCATTTTCAGAAAAGGAAATGTGCCTTTCAAAGAACTGGCATGTTGAGGCAACACAGCTCTTTGTGGTAATGATATGGCCAAGTCTTACTCTCAAAGGTCTGAGAACCAGAAAGAAACACCATGGAAGCATCACAGTAGGACATCTGGCCAAGTACAAACACTTCCATGTGTTTTCAGTTATCACTCATCTGAATGGAAAGACGCCAAAACAGTTGAGAAGGACGTCCTTGCCCTAACATTCCAACTTGCTGCTTTCCCAATGTCTTCAGGCCAGATGTTTCACTTCATGTCAGTAAAAGGTAGGAATACAATGACATGACACTAATCTCACTTGATTACTCTGACCACTCCTTCGTGACGAAGCACCATTGTCAGGAACATCATGTCTTAACTTCGCTGGAATGACACTTCACCAGAGGGGGGGCGTCCTATCGTCACGGCTGTGGAATAACTGATAGAGGGTGTATCAATGGTATTCCTGTCTGAAATTAGATCATAACCATTTATCAAACGGAGATCTTCTGAAAAAGAAAATGTTTTAACACAACTGTGTGAAGTGAAATCTAAAAGGTTCCATTTGAATGTTAAATGTCACTTATGGAGCTCATAGGCATACATTTAGGGTGGGACGGTAGGGACACCAATGTTAGGAAACATGTAATTGTCACCAACAATAATTGCGAGTCTTAACATATTTTTTCATTCTTTTAAATTGTTCTGCTTCACAATTGGTTAACTCTCTCAAGGTCAGCGTTACTCCTGGTTGGCATGAGAGCGCTGATTACAATGTGTACCAGCCTGTCAACTAGCAGTGGTCAGGTGAGCGTCGAAGCGGGACTGTGAGATTTAAAGATTTAATGATTGGCTTTTTGGCAGGCTACTCCTGTAAGGTACACGTTAACATTGAGAGAATAATAAACGATCAAATTGAATTATATGACACTCCTGTATATTATTGTTGAAAATGTAGCTCTATAGTCTAAAGTTAACAAGCCTTTGCTAGCTCTGGAACACAACTACGGAATTGAATGAAAATGTTGCTGAATTGCGGTCGAAGCTATGCTAGTAGGCTACCTGCAAACTTGTAAAAGGATTTGTTAAGGATTTTGTAAAACTGATGTTGGAAAGCACAATGTTCAGGGCCGATACAGTCTTTGGGCTGAGTTAGGCCAGAGCACTTTGTCGACATCACAAGCCATATTTTCCCACCTTCAACAACCTGTTTACTCTCTGAACTGGCTTATATTGGTTGTGTCACATCATTTGAAACAAGTGAAATCAATTTTGAGTGGTTGTGTTTAGTCAATGAAATGGAAAAACAATGGAAAACAGGCAGACAATTATGGTTGAAAGCAGCTGCTACAATAGGCCGCCCCTAGTCTTGGTAGTTATGGAAATTCCCACGATTCGAAAATGAGTCACAAGCTGCGTCGTCATTAGAAGTTGCTGTATCAGGTGTCCAGTAGGAATAAAGTCTCCCACGAGGAAGGATTAACCGACTTGTCTGAACAACTATCAACTACAAAGTAACAACCACAAGTCTGAAAGCGTTCAACTTGTTCAAACGTTGATATATCCCAATCCTTAGGAAACAAAATCGAAAGAAAGGAATTCGTAATAATCGGTTGGGCATTATAAATCGCTGAACTACTGACGGAGCAAATACTGTAAGTAGCCTCAGTACTGTGCATTGACTACTGTGTTCTTAAGCGGATCGTAAATTGATAAACAACGACAATGTTACCAGTGGGCAGTGCCAAACAGCGATTTAAAGAATGGTTTTGTTTTTGCAGGTGGCAAAGTGTTGTAAACAAAAACATGGAAAGTGAAATCTTGAGGACTGTCTGCGCCGCGTTGACCGCCATCGTTGTGTTCGTTCGAGCGGTGGACTCGTTTGGGGGTCTCATGTATGTCCAAGATCACCATGGTTACATCTACAGTTATGCTCCTCCTCACGTCAATGTGACAACCGCAGAGTGTCGAGAGGACCCACTATTCTGCCATGAACTATCATAACTTTTTATGATTATCATCATAATGATTTTGGTGTTTCAAAACCCATTGACACTGTATGACTATGTTTAGCTTGTGTTCTGCTCCTCTCTCTTACCAACCGTCTCTGGAGGAGGGGATCCCTCTCTGAATTGCTCCTCCCAAGGTTTCTTCCATTTTTTCTCCCGGTGGGAGTTTTTCTGGGAGTTTTTCCTTGTCTTCCTTGAGGGTTTAGGTTGGTTGAGGGGCAGTTCTATGGGCGCATGTGAAGCCCTCTGTGACATGCTTGCGTGTAAAAAGGGCTATACAAATACATTTGATTTGATTTGATTTGATAACTATCTTGTGTTCAGCGCGAATATTTGTTGTCGATCTTGTAGATTTTTTGACGTGTCCTCAGATGGGTTTTTTTCTCCATACGCCTGTTTTCATTCATAATAGATCACATGTTTTGTACATTGGTAGTTGGGATCGCAGGCTAGTTTATTACTGTTTCATAAATTGACGTATGATAAACAATTTGTTTCTACGGTTTCCTTATTTAGAAAGTAAGATGTGTAGGGTACGTCATAGCCTAGGCTACTTGCATAGGCTAGTTCAAATATTTTTGCAGCGGCCCAACACATGCGTTCACTTAATTCGCGTTTATCACAAGTTCAACATCACCGCGGGAGCCAAACAGTTCGCTTTTACAGCTAAATGTAGGCTATTTAAGCGATCGAAGTAGACCGTGGCCATCAGCGCCACAGTAACACATTGTAAAGAGGTTTACAATAACTTACTATAACTACCATGGCCAGAACAGGTCTAGAACTTCCGGTGAAGTTAGAAACTTGACTTTTAATAATCAGAACAGGTCATGTCCCTAGCTATTCCTCTCTTAAACCTACTCTCAGATTGTGCAACTTCTCGCTTTTTTCATCGACCGATAGCAGGTCGCCCTCACTGAGATCTATCCCGTTTCCAGATTTTTGTTAGAAACTGAGAAAGACATGTTACATTATACTATCCATGGGGAACAAATATGACAGACCAATTAGACTATTTATGCGAGTTAACATAAACGACTAACAAGCAGCTGACATAATGTAGCAAACAAGGCTAGATAGCTAGCTCTAGAGCTAGCCTAGCTACCTTTAAGTTGTGTAAGTTACCTTAGTAATTGTCAATGTAGCTCGAAACGTTATTTGAACCCCTTCTCCCTCTAACTTGAAAGGCAGCAACACTATGTACATGGTTAATTGTCATTTTGGGAAGGCCATCCGAACTCCTCAAAACGGCATTGTGTTTGAAAACGAAGTAGGCCTAGGCCTACAGCTCTACCGGAAGTTGTTGACATGGCTTGTGCAATATGCAGAAGGTGTTAGAACATGATATTAACATGCATATTCATATTTTCATGCATTTTCATATTAAATCATATACCTGAACAGTTTATACCACATGGAATGGAAGAACTAGGGCTTTCTAATAATGTAAATAGCCTATATGTAGGCTACATTACGCTGTGAAATATTTTACTGTTGATTGTTCTTCTACAGGTACAGTCCTGCACTTTTTGTGGTTCATGTTGTTTTAATTTGCAACTTGTATAACTGCATGCTCTTATGGGTCTTCCCTTTTGGCACTTGTTTAGTTTTTTCACAATGTATGCTTCATGTTTTGGCTGCTTGCAATGTTTGGGACTACCTTGTGGTTATGATCAGTGACCTATGCTCTTTTGTAAAGCTCTCTCTTGGAAGTCGCTTTGGATAAAAGCGTCTGCTAAATGCATAAATGCACATTTACATTACATTTAGTCATTTAACAGAAGCTCTTATCCAGAGCGACTTACAGCAAGTACAGGGACATTCCCCCGAGGCAAGTAGGGTGAAGTACCTTGTCCAAGGACACAACATCAATTGGCACGGCCGGAAATCGAACCGGCAACCTTCTGATTAGTAGCCTGATTCCACTCAGCCATCTGACTCCCCCATATGTATTAGCCTATAAAATGTCGCGCAGCAATTTTTTTTACACAAATGTTCTCTGTCCGCCATACTTCATCAGACAACTTTATTTTCTAGCACTTTTATTACAAGATAGAGGAACACCTTAGAGCATATTAAATATAGGCTTACAGATTTCTGTGGGCAGTGTAGAACAGCTGACAGATTGGAAATTAGATTCGGTCATCATGAATAAAAAGGCAAACTGTAATTTAAAAATATATAAGAATGTTAATAATCATTTACCAACAGTAAGCCTATATAAATATTTGGGTATTAATTCATTTTTCATAGGCTACTTTTAGGTTGGGAATCGCTGCAGAGATAAGCTACTACTGAGACTAATGGTGGTGTTAAACATCAACAGTTAATACCCTTTCCAATTCTTGCAATAAATGTATGAAACGTCTGTCTTATTGCAATTATTTCCTTTTGTATTGGTAAGCTACCAGGCTCACTCTATGCTTATCATGCCTACCCATGGGCTACCATTTGCTGACGTTCAAGTGCATGTCTGAATTATGAACCACGATTATCTCCTTCACTGTACAATGTTGTTGGTGTTAACTCCCTGATATGCAGATGTTCTGTATACACTAGCTTGTGTCTCAGTGAGGAAGAGGTCGCTCCGCGTGCCCCTAGAAGGACACGTATAGATCTAGGAATGCACTTTGTGTTACCTCTTGAGAGCGAGGAAGTAGATAATAGTCTCCAAATGTAGTTATGACCGCATCACCTGTGTGCCGTTACCCCTGTGCATCATTCGTGTAATGTGTACTGTTTAAGGGCATGTTTTAGTGGTTACTATATCTGTACTGTCCAGCTAATGTATATAATTGCCATCTGAGAGGCATGGGTCTCACATGGTTCTCACTCATGCTATCACTCTGTTGTGGACTGATTTCTAAGCTCGTTTCTAATAAATCCTATAGGTCAAATCTTTTCCATTTGATTGTCTTCCTTGGTCTATCTTCTGACAGTAAAAGTAATCTAACTCTCCCGTAGGATTTAGGTAAAATTGCAGCGTGTTAGTGGATAAACTAAATGTATTACGACTAACGTTAATGCAACTTCGCTTAACGTACTATTCGCAAGAAAATAACTAACTTATATATTAATTTAATAGGTCACAGCGACCTCATGAGTCGATATGGCCTCGTCCCTTCGTCGTGATAAATGAATAATTGGTTCATCTACTTCACCAGACCAAATGATGGCAGCCTACTAAAGGCTATGGTTACACTGGTATGCTCATTCATACAGCTAAAACATGCTATCGTTAAACACAACTTTTACAAAGGCAGATTTATCATTTTAACGCACGGTTATCAGACGCAAGTGGATGGCTGACTTTTAAATCGTCTCACTGATAATGACACTTATCATTATTTGAACGTCACATGGACATTATCAGTTGGATGAGCACATGTCAATTCCGGTATGTTAATGAGCCGGTCAAACCGACATCCCGCCCCCTTGTCTATCAAGTGCGACACTTGACACTTGTCACTTGGCGCGAGGAGCAACTGTGCCCTCACTCACTCTATCATCTTTGTTCGTTTGTCCTGGATTTGAGAGATCCCACCGTTAAATCTCACCTACCATATCCAGCATGACCGGGAGACTTTTGGTCCTTGTGGGGGCATCCGTCCTTTTCCTGGCAGCGGGGGGTCAGGGTACCGAACAACGGAACCGGAGAACGGTGACTTTCCATCGGGCTCAGCAAGATGTCAAGGCGCGCCAAGTCTACTCACGACCTAAAAGGGATACTTTTAAAAGTCCAACTTTTACATCTTGCAAACATCCTCTGACCCTTTCAGAGCATCAACTGTTGGATAAAACTACACATGAGGTGAGCTTTGTGTATTTGTTATTAGTTTAAGAATATTTTGTGCGCAATGACATACAGTAAGCTACACAACCATCTTATCCAACCACAGCTATAGTGCTATATACACGTAATAACTTATATGTGTTCAACTTATGTTTTGAGACACACTGAATTCAAAAGTAACTGTTTGCTTATGAAGGGCTCAACCCTCTGTCTCTCTGTCTCTCTGTCTCTCTGTATGTCTGTCTGTCTGTCTGTGTCTCTCTCTCTCTCTCTCTCTCTCTCTCTCTCTCTCTCTCTCTCTGTCTCTCTCTCTCTCTCTCTCTCTCTCTCTCTCTCTCTCTAGACTCAGTTTCATGGGGATGATGGTTCTAGCTTTACACTCACCTGGGTGGGTGATGGAACAGGGGTAAGTACGACTCATAAAATCATCATCCTCATCATGTGTGATCCAACGTTACCTTCTTTCTGTCCCTGTCAAATACTTTAGTGCAGAATACCTAAACAGGATCTTTCTGACTTCCTGCTTTTGTTTCATTTCACAAGTCTTCACACTTTTCACTCGTCTGCTTTTCTGTTAACATGCCAAGCGCATCACTGAGAACACAAACTTACCTCTGCTATCTATGACAACATTCTGCTTTAAGACTTTTTCAACCTCCATTCCAACTGCTTTCCCCATTGGACTAACTCACTCTTGTCAGATTCCCTGTGATGTTTGAGACTGTGTGTCTGGATATTGTTGCACACACATGGGTAATAACGGGGCTGTGACGAAGACCTCACCTGCTGTGTTTCCCAGGTGATCCTGGTGTTGTCCACTATAAGTTCTCCCTTAGACACCATCTATGCAGGAGGCTCCTCACGGCTCTACCGGAGGTGAGAACCTGGCTCTGCTGGTAGACTGACACTACCACTATGTAGACTGACACTACCACTATGTAGACTGCCACTACCACTATGTAGACTGACATTACCACTATGTAGACTGACACTACCACTATGTAGACTGACACTACCACTATGTAGACTGACATTACCACTATGTAGACTGACATTACCACTATTTAGACTGACATTACCACTATGTACACCGACATTACCACTATGTAGGCCGACATTACCACTATGTAGACCGACATTACCACTATGTAGACTGACATTACCACTATGTACACCGACATTACCACTATGTAAACTGACACTGGAGTGTTGTCGGCCCCCTTAGTGCGGATTATGGCAAGACCTTCCATGACATCACTCATCTGATCAACAACACTTTCATCCGGACGGAGTTTGGCATCAGTGCGGGCCCTGGGAACTCTAAACAGGTGAACAGGAAACTTCAGATGAGCTATCCTGCAGTGTGAATGCATGCATATCTACTCACGTTGGCCTGTTGTGTGTTGTGCTGTGGTTTGTGGTTTGTGGTTGCAAGCTGAGGTGACTAACTGTGTAGACCCTTCAACAGCCTTTGTCCTGACAAATCAACTTCAGCCATCACAGTTCTGCTTTTTACACACACATTTGCGCAAACACACAACTTTAGTTTACTCAGAAACACAGAAAAGTGTGGGTTTAAGAGGATTCATCTAGAAACTAAAGCTTCACAGTCGTGACGTAATTTCTGTTTTCACGTGAACTTCCCAAAAAATAACAAGCGTGACACTTTAGCTGACCGACCGACAGAGCGAGCGATAGCGCTGCTGGTCGCAGCAGAAAAGGATGTTTTTTTCCCCCATGATTGATTTGTCATTTCAAACAGACACACTGAAGCTGTCAGCGCTGATGTTGATTGACAGGTGATTCTAACAGCAGACCGATCTGTGCTGGACAGTCCTGGAGGAGTGATCTTCACCTCCACGGACGCTGGCCTGTCCTTCAAGGCTGTCCAGCTGCCTTTCCACCCCGACAAGCCAATCACCTTCCACTTCCAGAATCCAGAATACCTGGTGGCTATCAGCATTGACGTGAGGAAAAGGCTTTTGTTTAGGCCTGTAACTTGGACTATCTCTTTATCTTTCTTTCTCTTTCCATTATCTATCTCTCTCCCACTTTCTCTCTCTCTCTCCCCATCACGCATACACAAACATGTTTATTGTGCTTCATCACCCTTAACCAGCTCCCTGTGTTGTGTCTGTCCCTTGCAGGGTGGCCTTTGGCTTTCTCAGAACTTTGGGGCAGCTTGGACTAAACTTCACGACGGAGTGCAGTCTTTGATGTGGTGAGACACCCATCACACCCACCCAACATCACATCTTACGATAAACGGCTATTTTCAAGGTGTCAATTTTACACCAGGTCCATCTCATGAGTGGTTAAAAAACTAAAACTGTTAAATGAACAATGAAGAATGACAGCAAAGTCTGACCTGTTTCTGTTATAGGCGTGATTCTTATTATCAGGAATGAGTAAATGTTACCTTGAGAACAGGAGACCGTTCTTCAACTTCCATTCTGAGTCAGCCAAGATCTAAGGTGTCAACTGTAGGCTCAGTGTCTCCGTGGTTAATGACGGGGTCTCTGACTGTCTGTCTGTCCTTGTAGGGGCGCAGGGACCACTCTGTTCTTCAGCTTCAGTCCCAAAGGAACAGGTAAAAAAATGTGGTTAGTTGAATGTTTACAGATTAAGTCTTAAATGAGTTTCTGCCTGTAGCTTCATGTTGGTTTTAGATATAGTTAAATTGTACAGGAAGCTGTTAAGTTGCCTAAAGCGCTGTGTTGTGTTGTCAGTGGAGGCGGATAGGAGAGGAGAGCTGTTCCTGATGAGAACAGAAGACCTTGGGAAGACTTTCACAACCATCGCTCACAACATCTTCTCCTTTGGCTATGTAGGAGGCTTCCTCTTCACTTCAGTTATTGAGACACTGGTGAGAGACACACACACACACATCTTCAGTTTAAAGAAGTCACGCTTCAGTACTGTAACTGTAATAACTCTTTACTTTTCCAGAACTCTCCCCGTGTCATCTATGTGTCGTCTGACCAGGGAGAGCGCTTCAACAGAGCGCAGCTTCCCTCTGCCTCCCCCGAGCAGGTGAGCACCGCTCCGCTGCGCTGCCCATCTGATCTGCTCTTGAGCATAAACACCATTCTTAGGGCCCTCCACCATGTCAGCAACATCTGTAATATCTCACAGGGGCATTTTGTTGCACAGCCAGCAGTAAACAAAGCCATCATCAAACACCAATCAACACACAAACAAGTCACACACAGAAAACGTATGGTTAATAGCTGCAGGTCCAGTAGATTGGCAGACGACATCTGTGACCAGATGATAACAACCTCAACGTCCTGAACAAGGGGGTCCCATCATCCCTGAATTCTTCTTCATCACTTCCTGTCTCCCCCTCTTCTTCTCCTTCAGGACAGGGGTCCGACCTGGTCCAGTTTCTCTTCTCTAATCTAGCTTCTCATCTTTACTGCGTTATGTAGTTTAACTTCCCTTTTAGACTCTTCTATCATCACTGGGTCAGTTAAACAGTCTTGTTGACTAACAGCTGAAAGCTTGCATGCCTGTTTGGAGAGGAACAGGAAGTTGCTGTGAAATCGAGCTTTTTCACAGCAATCTGTGGCCCAAGACATGATGTTCAAGAAAAGATCGTTGGGCCTAGCCAACAGACACACACACACACACACACACACACACACTAACCTTTACTTGGTTATTTGTCACACCATCTCAGAACAGCCCATCACTCTGCCGACAGAGCAGAAACACACTGATGATGAGTAGACGAACTGAAGCATGAAATGTAACACACACACACATACACACATACACTCACACACATAGGCAGCGAGAGATCTGAAACTGGCAGACTCGTGTCTTAATGCTTCATTTTCTTATCTGTGTATTTGTGTGTTTTTGTGTGTGTGTTTGCAGTTCTACTCTGTATTGGATGGGGATGAGGACATGATATTTATGCATGTGGACAATCCTGGAGGTAAGACCTTAACCATCTCTCTGTCTCTCTCAAATGCATCCCACCACTAAAGCAAGTCTGTGATTCTGAATGTCCAGACTGTGGAGCAGTCGACCCTGTGACAGCCGGGGCCCCGCAGCAGTGAGAGTCTGTGTGCCAACAGGTTGAGGTCACATCCAGGCACATCCAGGCTGCTGACTAACCACTCCACCATAGAGTGTGTTTCAACTTCTGTGTGTACAAATATGTGTGTGCATTTTATGTTTTAATGTAAGCATCTGTGTGTGTTTATGTCTGGGGCTTTTCATGTGTGGGCCAGTGGTGCCTTTAGGATAGCGCTGTGCTATTGTGTTGTGGCATTAAGATGGACGGGGCAGATAAGGCTTTATCTAGAGGTGGAGTAGGCGTTGTGGTTAAACTAGAATAGCTGACAAAGAGCGTGGGCATCAGGGCATAACACAGAAAAACACACACGTATAAACGTTCATAAAACGCAAGATTTTCTCTTTTTGAAACGCACACGCCTAACAGACACCCTCATGCTTCTCCCCTTTCAAAGGAGGATGAAATGAGAGACTGCAGGCATGGGAGATGTGAGATAGCCAGGATGAGAACCTCATCGGGAGGGGGTGGGGGGGGGGGGCCTGGTCATTGTGTTTAGGAGTCAGCAGCCTTGTAGCCAGTCTCACCTAGCTAGCATTGGGCACCACGCCTTGACATGTAGGTGTGTTTCAATCAGGTGTTCTGGCTTCCATCCCACTCCAGTGACGTACCTGTGTGTGTGTGTGCTTGTGTTTGTGTGTCTGCCTAGTGTTTGTGTGCGCTTGTGAGAGAAACCGTGTCATGTTGTCCTTTCTCTGCTTTCACAGACACCTACTTTGGGACGATGTACACTTCAGACGACAGCGGCGTGCTCTACTCCAAGTCTCTGGAGCGCCACCTGTTTGGAGGGAACCGGAAGAGCGACTTCACCAACATCACCTCCTTGAGAGGAGCCTACCTCACTAACGTGCTGGAGGAAGGTAAGGATCACCCCTCCAGCCTTCGACCCCTCAAGCCTTCTAACCCTTCCAGCCTTCTACCCTCCACCTGCTGGAACCATCCTTCCGTTCGTTCACTCTTTAATGTGCTTGTCTTCTTTGCGTTCTCTTCTCCTGTCAGACAGACGCATCAGGTCGGTCGTCACCTTCGACAGAGGAGGAGAGTGGAGGCTCATCCACAAGCCCCAGAATGTGGACTGTGTGGAGAATACCAGAAATGTAAGAAAAATGATTAACAGTCAAGCAAGCATAAGCCATCTCCTTGGTGTGGATAATAAGAATCTGTGTGTGTGTGTGATTCAGTGTTATCTCCACATCCATGGAGAGCACAGCCGTGTTAACGGGATCACCGCCATGTTGCCTCTCTCCGACCCCTTGGCTGTCGGCCTCGTCATCGCCCACGGTAACCCAGCGTCACATGACCACGGTCCTCCCAAGAAGTAGAGTCATAGGAGAGCTGGAGGGGGCATGTGGTTCCACTGCATTCAGAAAAATACAGCCTTCTTTCCCTCACCCTAACTTTACCCCCCCCCGCCCCCCTCCAGGAAGTGTGGGTGACTCTCTGTCGTCGTCCCGGCCTGACGTGTTCATGTCCCAGGACGGGGGGTACACCTGGAGGGGGGTCCTCAAGGGCCCCCACCACTACAGCATCCTGGACTCTGGGGGGCTCGTGGTGGCTGTGGAGGCCCACAGTGGCGTCCAGGTCAACACTATCAAGTACTGAACACACACGTGGTGTGAGCACACAACCACACACACAAACACCATGATTATCTACATGGATTTGTAGAGTTTGTAACTATATTTGCTGGAAATTATAGTGTATTTATGATTTAATTTAATCTAAAGTGATCTTTGGCGTGTGCGTGCATTGCAACATGTATTATATGGCGGTCCATTCGTCAGGTTCTCCACGGACGAGGGCCAGTGCTGGAGGGTGTATAACTTTACCCACCAGCCCATCTTTTTCTCTGGCTTGACATCGGAGCCGGGCTCTAAGACCATGAACATCAGCGTGTGGGGCTACCGCCCGGAGGACGACGAGCAGCCCATGTGGGTGGCTGTGACCATCGACTTCCAGAGCCTCCTCAACAGGGAGTGTGAGTGGGCCGCTAATACGGATATCATTTAAGCGGCGCTAATAGCTAGCTGCACATAGCTCCCAACCTCGCCGGAGCGTAAACATCAACGCATGGGCGTATCTAGCCCTATTTTGGCTTGAGCCCCCCCAAAACTTTTATTAGCCCCCCCAAATGTTTTATATAAAAAATTACAATAAAAAACGTTTTACATTTGTTTTTTTTTCATATTTTAAATCTAAATGTGTTAATTTCTCTTCCTAGAAACCACTAGAGGACGCTATTTAAAAGGAATGTTTTTATTAATAAGAAACCTGTTTCAGATCTTCACTGCGTTAGCGACAAGCTACATTTGACTCTATCCAATGGTCGCTTGTTTCCTAGGTGAGGACCAGGACTACGAGGAGTGGTTGGCCCACTCGACGGAGGGTGGAGACCCGGCCACAGATGGTTGTGTCCTGGGCTATAAGGAGACATTCAGGAGGCTGAAAAAGATGTCAGTGTGCAGGAATGGTCGGGACTACAGGGTTAGCAGGCAACAGAACCCTTGTCCCTGTACCAGAGAGGATTACTTATGGTAAAAGGTCCTTCTTTCTTCCGTACACCATCACAGGATCGTTACAGTTAACTACGATCTTGTCTTACGAGCTAGTATGATTGACTGGCGCTCAGAGATGTGAAATATTTAGTTTCTGTACTTAAGTAGATTGTATCAGTAGAATCAGTAGTCACTAGTTATTTTTCAGACTTTTTACTTGCACGCATTAAATTCTTTTCAAAAGATGGAAAAACATTTTTGGGAAAAAGTTGTTTGGTAAAAAAAACTTTCAAAACTTAAAAATATATATTTTTTCAACTTTTTGAAAGAAATAGTTTTCAACTTTTTTATTTCAAAAGTTTTATCCGATAGTTTTTCAAAAGGTTGAATAAAAAAGTTTGGAAAAAACTATAACATAGCTAATGCTCCAATAGAAATGCCAGATTTGTGCAATGGAAAACTCAAAAAGTTGAGTCGAGCCACCGCCAATATTCCCAGTTCCCTAAGAAGGCATACCTGCATGTTTAGAACTGGTGTTATCTATCATCTGAAATCTGTGAATCAGCAAAGTGGACTCATATTCCTCTGTTCATGTCAACAGCGACTACGGTTACTATCGCCATGCCAACAGTTCAGAGTGCGTGAGGCAGCCAGACACAGCAGACCTCTTCCTGGAGGTGTGTCCGAATGGAGAAGAGGAGGAGCTTAACACATCTGGGTGAGCACACACACATGGATACACACAGTCACACACACACACTCACACAGACCATACAGTCACACACACACACGCGTGTTTGAGCTGTGTGTGCCGTGTGCAGGTACCGTAAGGTCCCAGGTGACAGGTGTGAGGGGGGCTTCACTCCCCAGCGGGGGGACACTATCAGCAGGAACTGTAGGAAGACCAGCCCAGACCAGGACTTCGACACTCCTGTGAGTATGGTGGTCTTAATCACCCTTTTGGGGACGTGAAAACGTGACCTTGAGGGGCCCCAGAGCTGGTCATATATGTACCGGTGCCATATGGTACCCAACCCTAGTGTTGAACAAACAAAACCTTTTGAATGTCCAAGAATCCCAGCTGTGTCCCTGTGTTCCCCCAGAGAGAGAAGATGGTGCTGATAGCAGTCTGTGCTGGAGCAGGAGTCATCGTTCTGGTAGCCGTGGTAATCGCTGTGTACTCTGTCAGGAGAATGAGCTATGGAAACAGGTGAGAAACACACACACACACTTTACTCACAGATATACACACACAAATACACATTCACACACACACACTCCAGTGTTGACGTGAGGGCCTGTTCTCTGCTGTCTCCAGGATGCCTGTGTATCGCTTTTCTGCCCTCTTGCTTCAGGCTGACGACCGCTGCATCGCCACAGACTCGGACAGCATCGCCAGCGGCAACGGAACAGGCTTCAACACGGACTCAGACGATGTGAGGGTCGTCACGGCAACCTGTTTAGAACGCTCGCTTCTTAAAAACCTTCTGAGAAGTTTCACTCAAGTCACGGTTGTAGCTAGGAGTCTTGGTGCTTCGCTGAATCCATTCAGAATCGCATCGAACGCCTCAGATTCTTGCTTCCGTTGATTCTTGTTTTGAGGGCAGAATGCTGTTGCTTACTGTCGTACTCTAATTTGATGTGTTTTGTTTTGTAGGATCTTATTGAGTGAGCCAAGTGCGGACCTGGGATATATGAACATATAACCTGGATCTGTCACGGTCAGAGCCATACGCCCACTGGGTACTGCGCCTGGCACACAGGCAGGCTGAAGCCTTACCGTTGCAGCCCGGGTTCGCTTCCAGCCTGGAGCCTTTCCTGCATGTCCTCCCCTCTCTATCCCCTGCCTCAAACTGTCACTATCACTAATAAAGCAGAGAAAGGACTATATATACATATTTATGTGTAAAGAAAAGCATTGATACGTCACTTTACAAGGCGTTGATAAATCAAAAGATGTCTGGATTTTAACATTTTTGTATATATAAGCCCTGAGATATCAGAGTTACAGAATTATTTATTGAGCCAAGAGTACTTGGGGATATACTAATGTTGCAAGTCGTCGTTCACATACCGTGTTCACTTTGCAATCTTCAACTTGCTCCCTTGTTTGTTGATTGTATATTTAATGTTCCTAAAAATAAATCCAAAATAATTCACAATTGTACTTTGAATTAGAATAAAAACATGGTTAATACAACAAGCCATTAACTACCCTCTTTTTCCTATCAACACAACACTGTCCATCTGCACACAGCCCCTTAGATAGGCCACGGCAGGTCCTGGTCTCACCAGCAGAGGGAGCCATTAAGCCGACATCCATCCCCTCCAGCTTCATGCCACCACCACACACACCCTGTCTGTCAAAGGCTCTAAGTTTAAATGAATGAATGAATGAATGTCTCTGTTCACTCTAAATGCCCCAGGAGGGCAGTCAGACCCAGCAGACTGATCCTGAACAACATCTGGTCACATAGTGGCTGGTTAGACTGCTGTGAGCACACACACCCTATCTACTTTCTGAAAGAGACCCTTGAAACAAACCTTTCTTCAATAAAATACAATTTATTAAGCGGTACAGATTATGTAAAAACAATTTAATAATGCAAAAAAAGGAATATTAATTAAAAAGACTATTTTCAGCATTTGGACATGGTTGAGAGTTGGTCCTCTCGTTCATCGTACCTGCAAAAAAATACGTTTCTGGCAATTATTGTTGAAATGTTGGTACAGTCATATTATAAAACTATGCATGTGGAGCAGCAAGCCTTTCTCTCCTGTATAAACTCACTCACTCATCGATCCTATAACAACATTCTGCAGCATCACCCAGAGAGAATAATTCACCCAGAATTCCTGTCTACGGTACCACAAGAGCCCGGGATCTTTCGCATTCTATCCCATAATATTTCAATTTGTCCCTCCCTTCCCCCCCCTTCCCCCTTCAGTCAACACCAACATTCCATCCTGCCCCCCCCCTCCCTCCCTCCAATCAGAAGAAGCATAGGACCACACAGGCCACATCAAGCCACCAATGAGAGGGCCCGTCCTGGATGATTGGCAGTCCGGCCAGCCTATGGCCGCTGGGCCAGCCGGCTCTTGCCCTCCTCCTGCTCGGCCAGTTTGAAGTGTGTGTATGCCAGGATGCCCGTCAGGGTGCACCCGATGCCCAGACCCTGGTGCAGGGACAGGGGGTCCTGGAACAACAGCAGCAATACAAGTATTACGGTTGAACGGCCAAAGCATTTGACTGCAAATCAAATCCTCCCCTGTACGTTGCTATGGAGATAACCCTACCTGGAACAACACGTAGCCCCCCAGCAGCGTGATGCAGAACTTGAAATGGCCAAACATGTTGTATCTAGGCAGACCAGAGTTAAAGGAACCAATCACTGAGAAGAAGGAAGTTCCTGCAGCCAATGGAATCTTTTTTTTCCCCACACACTGGACGTACTTGAGGTGAGTTTGATTTAAATGTCTGAGGATGGAGCTGCACAGCCTTCCATCAGCTTCACTGGACATTGTGAGCCTAATCAAGCACACGTCAAGTCTGTCACCCCCATTACCAGTTCAACTGAGGGAAAGTAACAACCCAGAGGTCATGAAGGGTTGACCTCCGAGCCCAGAGGTCCTCAGGGGTCAGGGGTTAAGGATACGTGACTGCAGATGTGTTACCGATGATCCAGTAGATAGACAGGTTCACCAGGAAGGCTACGGATCCAGACAGAAGCACCATGAACTGCACACACACACACACACACACAGAGAACAAGAAGTGTGGGTGAACGTGGGAACTTGGAGAGGTAAAAGCAGCAAGAGGAAGAGCAATTCTTCTTTGTCCATCCCCCTTGCGTGCCTGTGTGTGTGTGTCTGTGTGTGTGTGAGAGTGTGTGTGGGTGTGTGTGTGTGTGAGAGTGTGTGTATCTGTGTCTGTGTGTGTCTGTGTGTGTCTCACCAGGGCCGGGAGGGACCAGGGGCTGAAGATGCCGTGCTCCCCAGAGAGGGGCTCCAAGCAGGGCACCAGCAGCAGGAGGAAGCCAGAGGACATGGGAGCCTGGTAGTACAACAGCTGCATGGAGTTCACCTGCAGCTCCTGCTGCTTAGATCCCACCCACTAGAGAGAGGGAGGAGGGAGGGAGAGGAAGGGTGGGGAAGGAGGGGATAGGTAAAAGATAAATAGAAGGTGAAAGAGAGAGAGAGAGAGAGAGAGAGAGAGAGAGAGAGAGAGAGAGAGAGAGAGAGAGAGAGAGAGAGAGAGAGAGGAAAGTGCATTAGGTTTACAAGAGTTCAATCCTAGTTTTTTCGTCCCTCAGTTTATGTTAAGACACGTTAGCTGATTCACAGTCCGCGAGGTACACTCACCACCTGGTAGAGAGACGTTACAAACACGCCCAGCGTGGCGAACACCATGCCGAGGAGGTTGAACCGGACATCGTAGTACGAGTTGAGAATCACGCCTAACGTGATTGGAACCTGAGCAGCAAACGGACAATAACAGTTACCAGAGACATAAGAGAAAATACAGGAAGGATTGTTTACAAAGTAAACTGATTACAATCCCGTCTCTGTTGATGAGCACGTGTATATAAACGATTTGTGTCAGCTGTCAATCACGTGTCACTTTTGTTGTCATATTCTGTAGCGTGTGTAAGAGAAAGAGAATGTTCTTATTGTAGTGCAAGCGCCTACATTGTTTAACGGGAATAACACACCTGACAAAAGACTCTGACAACAATAACACACCTGACAATAATTCAGTAGGAGCTAAATCTTTTTTTGCGTTTTGGACGTCCATATGGACGTCCATAGACTGACGGCGATGGCTGCTGATCTTTGCATGGATGGACGGACGGCGATGCTGTTCAGAGTGCCGTCCATAGAGGGAGCAGATATTTTGGACGGCTCATAGCCGTCCATACGGACGGCGATGCTGTTCAGAGTGCCGTCCATAGAGGGAGCATATATTTTGGACGGCTCATAGCCGTCCATACGGACGGCGATGCTGTTCAGAGTGCCGTCCATAGAGGGAGCATATATTTTGGCATATATTTTGGACGGCGTCATAGCCGTCCATATGGACGGCGATGCTGTTCAGAGTGCTGTCCATAGAGGGAGCATATATTTTGGACGGCGATGGATTGAATGTTTAGCAGGCTGTTGAGCTAACAGAACTGCCGAAGGCTACCATAGCATGTAGCTAGCTACATTAACTTTGGATGACTCAATCTTTTGTCAAGTTAATTTGTATGAATTGCATGTTAGTGCAATATTTACGCCTTTATTCTGTTTTTTTTTACATAATCAGCAGTATGATCTCATGACAATATAGACTTGAAAAACAATATGTTATGGTTTGGGTTTGCCTATAGGCTACATTTATTTTAATTATTTCGAGAATTGTTAATAAAGACTCATTTAAAATGTTAACATTGTGTTATGACCCTATGAAATACATTGCCATTTAGGTCTTTTAAACCGTCAGTTTAAAGTGTTTTATGGGTGGATTTGAAGCCACCAGTCAGTAGCTCCAATCTTGCGCACGAACTTTGCGCACGGAGACAAACGCAAAACAACAAACACTCGCTTGGAGCGGAGACCAATGCAAAACACAATACGATGTGTTGAGCCAAACCAAAGCCGTCAAAGGCTACCATGAATGTAGCTACAGCAACCGTGGATGACTCAATAAGTTTTGTCACGTTATTTTGTATTAATTGCATTTAAGTGAAGGCTATATATTTACGCCTTTATTTTATTTTTAACATACAAAAGTAGGCCAATCAACAATATAATCTCATGACAATACAGACTTGAAAAACAATATGTTATGGTTAGGGTTTGCCTAGATATAGGCTACATATATTTTAAATATTTCGAGAATTGTTAATAAAGACTCAATTAAGATTTTAACATTGTGTTATGACCCTATGAAATACATTGCCCTTTAGGTCTTTGAAGCCGTCAGTTTAAAGTGTTTTATGGGTGGATTTGGAGCCACCAGTCAGTAGCTCCAATGTTGCGCACGAACCACTTTGAGCGGAGACAAATGCAAAACGTAATAGCCTATGGGCCTAACACTCCAAATTTTAAAATTTTAAATGAGTCTTTATTAACAATTCTCGAAATAATTAAAATATATGTAGCCTATAGGCAAACCCAAACCATAACATATTGTTTTTCAAGTCTATATTGTCATGAGATCATACTGCTGATTATGTAAAAAAAAAACAGAATAAAGGCGTAAATATTGCACTAACATGCAATTCATACAAATTAACTTGACAAAAGATTGAGTCATCCAAAGTTAATGTAGCTAGCTACATGCTATGGTAGCCTTCGGCAGTTCTGTTAGCTCAACAGCCTGCTAAACATTCAATCCATCGCCGTCCAAAATATATGCTCCCTCTATGGACGGCACTCTGAACAGCATCGCCGTCCATATGGACGGCTATGATGCCGTCCAAAATATCTGCTCCCTCTATGGACGGCACGAGGGACGTCCCTGCTAATCCATCGCCGTCCAAAATATCTGCTCCCTCTATGGACGGCACTCTGAACAGCATCGCCGTCCGTCCATCCATGCAAAGATCAGCAGCCATCGCCGTCAGTCTATGGACGTCCATATGGACGTCCAAAACGCAAAAAAAGATTTAGCTGCCTCTCCAATAATTCATACTTACCACCGTTAACTTGATCTTGGTGGAGAAGGTTTTCCTGTAGTACAGTGTCTGTATGACAATAATGACCGGCGTTGTCATGGCTTTAGCCAACTGGTATGTCCCTATGGTATTGTTCTGGAGTGACAGGTTAGTGAAGGCGACGAAACCGCAGAAACTTAGAGCCAACCAGATGATCTTAGTAGGCTGAAGACTCTTTGGGGAGAAAATGTCCATTTTCTGACACACATACAAGCCAAGCCATGTCATCAAGAAGTGTATCAGCGTCAGAGTGATGTTGGGGAATCCGTAGTGAACATAGATCCATTTGTTGATGAAGACGATGCATATAGATGACAGCAAGTTAGCCAGCAGCCCTGCCACGATGCGGCTGTTGCCAAAAAGGTCTGAAAGCCGGGTGGCCATAGTGCTCATGTACGAGCCTTTCAAATCAAACGTCTTCTCAAGTGGCTAACGTTAGCAGGCTAGCTAGCGCTACTGTCAATTGAAGTAAAAAAAGAAAAAAATGTCTACCCTTTGCCACGCAACAGGAAAAGTTCCGGTGGTCTCCGGCCACAGACGCCGCTTGACTTTGCTCGCATCCCTTTAGAACGAACTTTATCGCGCCGGTACAAGGTCTCTTTCTATAGCGGCTCCGATGTCAGTGTGCGGCGGTGCATTCATACTTTGAGGCGCATGTCTAATAAAGTCAGATGTATACTGGAGTTACGTCACGATGCGCCTTACTCTGCGTTTGAAACATCCAATCAGTCAGCTGCGTCTCTGTCCGACAGCGCCACCGAGTGGACAGATAAGGTAGAATGACTGAATCAAAACATTCGTTTCCCCTCTTGCAGCCCTGAGAGCAACATTGGAAAAATGTTCTCCACACAAACACATTTTGAAAACCTTTATTTTATTTCATACAAAACAAGGACATTTTTTCATTCACCTGATTGTTTTAAGGGTGGGGCTGGGTGCTACAAAAACATGTCAACAAAAGAAAGGAACAACAGAACCACAGGTGTGTGTGTGTGTGTGTGTGTGTGTGTGTGTGTGTGTGTGTGTGTGAAAGTGTGTGTGTGTGTGTGTTAGAAAGTGTGTGTGTGTTTGCTCTTCAAGCCTGGACCTCGTACCCCAGGGGGTCCAAGCCCTTGTCCAATAGGAGCAGAGACGACTCCCGCATCTTCTGTAAGAACTTCCTCAACTCCTCCTTAGAGAACACCTGAGGGGGGGAGGCACATCATGAGGGACACAGAGACCGAGAGAGAGAGAGGCTAGAGAGAGAGAGAGAGAGAGGCTAGAAGGAGAGAGAGAGAGAGGCTAGAAGGAGAGAGAGAGAGAGGCTAGAAGGAGAGAGAGAGAGAGGCTAGAAGGAGAGAGAGAGAGAGGCTAGAGAGAGAGAGAGAGAGAGAGAGAGGGAGAGAGAGAGAGAGGCTAGAGAGAGAGAGAGAGAGAGGCTAGAAGGAGAGAGAGAGAGAGGCTAGAGAGAGAGAGAGAGAGAGGCTAGAGAGAGAGAGAGGCTAGAAGGAGAGAGAGAGAGGCTAGAGAGAGAGAGAGAGAGGCTAGAGAGAGGGAGAGAGGCTAGAGAGAGAGAGAGAGAGAGGGAGAGAGGCTAGAGAGAGAGAGAGAGAGAGAGGCGAGAGGCGAGAGAGAGGCGAGAGAGAGGCGAGAGAGAGGCTAGAGAAAGAGAGAGAGAGAGGAAGTGAGTCAGACCTGGTAGAGGCGGTGCTGGTCGGAGGCGATGATGTCAGCGAGGCGCAGGCTCTCCGGCAGGCGCTGGGTCCTCTGCAGCACACTGAGCAGCAGGAAGCACACCAGGGGCAGACACAGACGCCGCAGCAGCGCCATCTGGTGGACACGCTCCGGGTCCTCCTCACAGTCCTGCAGGCACACACACACACACACATCACGTTAGACAACATGTACAGCATCAGCTTCTAAAGGTTTGACTGTCTAACACACACACACAGACAGACCTCTCTCACGTCGACCATCCAGCCTCCGTCTACAAACAGCAGCACGTTGTAGATCCTCTCCTTCACATCCTCTGTCAGAGAGTCCAGACGGCCATTCCAGGTGTCATACTCCATCTGTACACACACACACACGTTAGAGAAGGAGCCAAAAGATCGCAATAGAGAGCAGCCTTGTGTGTGTGTGTGTGAGAGTGTGTGTATGTGTGTGTGAGAGTGTGTGTGACAGTGTATGTGTGTGTGTATATGTGAGTGAGAGTGTGCGACGGTGTGTGTGTGTGTTAGGAGACCTGGTAGTCCTTCTCCCTCATCTCGTGAGCCACCTTCTGGGTGAAGGAGGCCTGGGGCGGCAGAGAGGGCAGCTGGGGGGGGCAGCTCACCTGCCGGAACCACTCGTTAAACGCCTCGTGGGCCTCCTGTAATACACACACACACACACACAGCAGATAACATTACACTGTGCCAACCCTGACCACGTCTCTCCTTCACACCTGTCAGTCAGGCTGACTGGCCAATAGGAGAAGTGTGTGGGGGTGTGGCCTCACCAGGTAGGCCCGTATACAAAGGTGCTCACGAATAGCATTCTCATCCTCGGCAGGAAGGGGCGTGGCCGAGCCTTGCTCCTCCCACTGCTGGTAGATCTCCTTCATGGAATCTTCTGGAACTTTGGAGAACACCTGCTTGGCTGCATCGTGCTTTTTAGAGGCTGAGAGATACGAGAAGATGAATACAGGAGGGGAGGGAGAGAGGGAGGGGAGAGAAGGAGGGAGAGAGGTGGGAAGGGAGGGAGGGATGAGTGAATGGACATTACACAAACTCTCTATTTGAGTGTATGTGACATGTGTCTATATATAGGATGGCTATAGCTTAGTGGTTGATGGCAGGTTCAAGTCCCTCATTGGGATCAAAATTGAATTATTAATACTTATTGCAGATCATATATTACACAAATTGTCCCTTATGCAACAACTAAATATATCATTTTTATTATGATAGAATTCCAGGGACTGTCCCTTTAAGAAGCCACGCCCACCCAGGAACTTCCTCATGATGGCGTTGCTCTGCTTCAGTGCCTCCGCCCTCTGGGCGGGGTCAAAAACCAGCCAATCAATCACATCGATCTTCTTCTGGTCCTCCTAAGAGAGGGGAGGGGGGTTAGACAGGAGGTAGGGTGTGTGTGTGAGGGTGTGTGAGGGTGTGTGAGGGTGTGTGAGGGTGTGTGTGTGCACCGGGGAGGTTCCTGTATCCAGGGCGGGGCTGAGGTCGTGATGAACAAACTCCTGATCGTCTCTCTCTCTGACATTCTCCACCACCAGCTTCGTCACCGCGGCAACCTCCAGACCTGACAACGACAACAATTTCCCTCAGAAAGGTGAGCGTCCAAACATCCATATTTACCCTCAGTTGTATGTGTGTGTGTGTGTGTGTGTGTCGTACCAGCCTGGCGAGCCAGCTCCAGGCAGCGTCGTCTCTGAGAGCAGTCGGCCACGCCCTCCAGGTGCAGGGCGTAGGAGGCGGTGGCCAGGGGGGCGGGAAGGTGGCTGCAGTAGAATGGCAGCAGCTCCGCCTGCTTCTCCCGGCCCAGCAGGCTGACAAACGCCTTCAGCACATCCACACACACCTCCTCCTGGGGGGGGCACAGGTGTGAGGAGAGAGAGAGAGACAGAGAGAGAGACAGAGAGAGAGAGACAGAGAGAGACAGAGAGAGAGAGAGAGGGAGACAGAGAGAGAGACAGAGAGAGACAGAGAGAGAGAGAGAGAGAGAGACAGAGACAGAGAGAGAGAGAGAGAGAGAGAGAGAGAGAGAGACAGAGAGAGAGAGACAGAGAGAGAGAGGGAGAGAGAGAGAGAGGAGAGAGAGAGAGAGAGAGAGAGAGAGAGAGGGAGAGAGAGAGACAGAGAGAGAGAGACAGAGAGAGAGACAGAGAGAGACAGAGAGAGAGAGAGAGAGCGTGTGTGTATGTGTGTGTGTGTGTGTGTACCTTCAGGTGGGTCCCCATACTACGGTAGAACAGCACCAGGTGTGTCATGAAGCGCAGCAGGTGAGAGGGGAGGGGCATGGGCCCACACAGCCAATCACTGAACTCTTTCAGAAGGCCTAAAACACACACACACACACGGCTGTCAGTGAGGATGAAGCAGGGAAAGGTCAAACTAGGGGTCAGAGGTCAGGCTCACCGTCCAAGTCTCCCAGGATGATGAACTTCTGGATGACGTGGTAGTGCTCTCTGGTCTCCTCCTCCACCCTCTGGAAGCACAGCACAGCTTGTCTCACTGTGTGTGTGCCTGTTACTGTGTTTGTGGTACTGTGTGTGCGTGTTACTGTGTGTGTGTTACTGTGTGTGTGTGTGTTAGTGTGTGTGTTAGTGTGTGTGTTAGTGTGTGTGTGCCCCAAATGCCGACACACACCTTGGATTCGGTGGCCTTCAGTTCCTCAAACACCTTCTCCAGAGTCCAGCTGAGGGAGAGAGAGAGGAGGGTAGGGAGTCAGACAGCTGTAGGCCAGGCCAGGGGCAGTGTTCCTGGGCAGGGTGTCTACTCTAGGCTGGGGATCATACTTGGCCTCCAGGTAGTCTCTGGGGAGCGTGTCCAGCTCGTCGTGAGCCATGCCTGAGGACCGCACCTCCTGCTCCACCAGGGTGTCCACCAGCACACGCAGGTACGCCCACACACTGTCCTCCCACGACTCACACACCGGCAGCAGCTGGGGGGAGGGAGGTTAGAGGACACACACTGACCACATACACACACACTGACCACCTGACACACACACACACTGACCACCTGACACACACACACACACTGACCACCTACACACACACACACACACACACAAGATGGATGGTCATACCCGTTTGAGGTTGCCACTCAGGACAGCGTAGATGGCTCTCTCATATCTGTTAAAATGTTCCTAAAGGGGGGAGGAGAAGGAGAAGCGAGATCACTGTTCACTGTCAGAATAGTAATTCAATGTGTGTGTGTGTGTGTGTGTGTGTGTGTGTGAGTGTGTGTGTGAGTGTGTGTGTGTTACCTCCTCTGCCATCCTCCAGCAGCAGACCTTCCACACACACCTCTGAGGATTCCCCTCTACTGGCTGCAGCTCTGTACCGCCTGGAGAGACAGACACACAGTGAGGGAGAGACAGGTAGAGAGACAGACAGGCAGAGAGACAGGCAGAGAGACAGACACACAGTGAGGGAGAGACAGGTAGAGAGACAGACAGGCAGAGAGACAGACACACAGTGAGGGAGAGACAGGTAGAGAGACAGACACACACAGTGAGGGAGAGACAGGTAGAGAGACAGACAGGCAGAGAGACAGACACACAGTGAGGGAGAGACAGGTAGAGAGACAGACAGGTAGAGAGACAGACACACAGTGAGGGAGAGACAGGTAGAGAGACAGACACACACAGTGAGGGAGAGACAGGTAGAGAGACAGACAGGCAGAGAGACAGACACACAGTGAGGGAGAGACAGGTAGAGAGACAGACAGGTAGAGAGACAGACACACAGTGAGGGAGAGACAGGTAGAGAGACAGACAGGCAGAGAGACAGACACACAGTGAGGGAGAGACAGGTAGAGAGGACAGACACACACAGTGAGGGAGAGACAGGTAGAGAGACAGACAGGCAGAGAGACAGACACACAGTGAGGGAGAGACAGGTAGAGAGACAGACAGGTAGAGAGACAGACACACAGTGAGGGAGAGACAGGTAGAGAGACAGACAGGCAGAGAGACAGACACACAGTGAGGGAGAGACAGGTAGAGAGACAGACACACAGTGAGAGACAGACAGGTAGAGAGACAGACACACAGTGAGGGAGAGACAGGCAGAGAGACAGACAGGCAGAGAGACAGACACACAGTGAGGGAGAGACAGGTAGAGAGACAGACACACAGTGAGGGAGAGACAGGCAGAGAGACAGACACACAGTGAGGGAGAGACAGGCAGAGAGACAGACACACAGTGAGGGAGAGACAGGTAGAGAGACAGACAGGCAGAGAGACAGACACACACAGTGAGGGAGAGACAGGTAGAGAGACAGACAGGTAGAGAGACAGACACACAGTGAGGGAGAGACAGGTAGAGAGACAGACAGGTAGAGAGACAGACACACAGTGAGGGAGAGACAGGTAGAGAGACAGACAGGCAGAGAGACACACACACACAGTGAGGGAGAGACAGGCAGAGAGACAGACAGGCAGAGAGACACACACACACAGTGAGGGAGAGACAGGTAGAGAGACAGACAGGCAGAGAGACACACACACACAGTGAGGGAGAGACAGGTAGAGAGACAGACAGGCAGTGAGGGAGAGACAGGTAGAGAGACAGACACACACAGTGAGGGAGAGACAGGTAGAGAGACAGACAGGCAGTGAGGGAGAGACAGGTAGAGAGACAGACACACACAGTGAGGGAGAGACAGGTAGAGAGACACACACACAGTGAGGGAGAGACAGGTAGAGAGACAGACAGGGAGACAGACAGGCAGAGAGACAGACAGGCAAAGAGACACAGGCAGAGAGACAGACAGGCAGAGAGACAGACAGGCAGAGAGACAGACAGGCAAAGAGACACAGGCAGAGAGACAGACAGGCAGAGAGACAGATAGAGACACACACACACAGTGAGGGAGAGACAGGTAGAGAGACACACACACAGTGAGGGAGAGACAGGTAGAGAGACAGACAGGTAGAGAGACAGACACACAGTGAGGGAGAGACAGGTAGAGAGACAGACAGGTAGAGAGACAGACACACAGTGAGGGAGAGACAGGTAGAGAGACAGACAGGCAGAGAGACACACACACACAGTGAGGGAGAGACAGGCAGAGAGACAGACAGGCAGAGAGACACACACACACAGTGAGGGAGAGACAGGTAGAGAGACAGACAGGCAGAGAGACACACACACACAGTGAGGGAGAGACAGGTAGAGAGACAGACAGGCAGTGAGGGAGAGACAGGTAGAGAGACAGACACACACAGTGAGGGAGAGACAGGTAGAGAGACAGACAGGCAGTGAGGGAGAGACAGGTAGAGAGACAGACACACACAGTGAGGGAGAGACAGGTAGAGAGACACACACACAGTGAGGGAGAGACAGGTAGAGAGACAGACAGGGAGACAGACAGGCAGAGAGACAGACAGGCAAAGAGACACAGGCAGAGAGACAGACAGGCAGAGAGACAGACAGGCAGAGAGACAGACAGGCAAAGAGACACAGGCAGAGAGACAGACAGGCAGAGAGACAGACAGGCAGAGAGACAGATAGAGACACACACACACAGTGAGGGAGAGACAGGTAGAGAGACACACACAGTGAGGGAGAGACAGGTAGAGAGACAGACAGGCAGAGAGACACACACACAGTGAGGGAGAGACAGGTAGAGACACACACACACAGTGAGGGAGAGACAGGTAGAGAGACACACACAGTGAGGGAGAGACACACACACACAGTGAGGGAGAGACAGGTAGAGACACACACACACAGTGAGGGAGAGACAGGTAGAGAGACAGACAGGCAGTGAGGGAGAGACAGGTAGAGAGACAGACACACAGTGAGGGAGAGACAGGTAGAGACACACACACACAGTGAGGGAGAGACAGGTAGAGAGACAGACACACAGTGAGGGAGAGACAGGTAGAGACACACACACACAGTGAGGGAGAGACAGGTAGAGAGACACACACACAGTGAGGGAGAGACAGGTAGAGAGACAGACAGGCAGAGAGACAGACAGGCAGAGAGACACACACACACAGTGAGGGAGAGACAGGCAGAGAGACACACACACACAGTGAGGGAGAGACAGGTAGAGAGACAGACACACACAGTGAGGGAGAGACAGGTAGAGAGACAGACACACACAGTGAGGGAGAGACAGGTAGAGAGACAGGCAGGCAGAGAGACAGACAGGCAAAGAGACACAGGCAGAGAGACAGACAGGCAGAGAGACAGACAGGCAGAGAGACAGACAGGCAGAGAGACACAGGCAGAGAGACACAGGCAGAGAGACACAGGCAGAGAGACAGACAGGCAGAGAGACAGACAGGCAGAGACAGACAGACAGAGTGACAGACAGGCAGAGAGGGCTGACGGACCGGAGGTGATGTTGGGGTCGTGGTACAGCTTCCAGCCCTCCAGAGTAGCTGCTCTCCACGCCTGACCACAACGCTTACACAGCCTCTGGGCCTGCACGCACGCACACACACACACACACACACACACACACACACACACACACACACACACACACACACACACACACACACACACACACACACACACACACACACACACACACACACACACACACACACACACACACACACACACACACGAGTTAAGGGATGGTGTGGTGGATATAGTGTTGTGTATGGTTGTGGTTGTAGCGGTAGTAGTTCCTCCAGGCCCACGGGGGCAGCAGAGCCCACCTCGTCCGTCATGCCTGCTCTGATGAGGGTGAACAGGTACTTAAGCAGCCGGGAGTCATCCTCCCTGTCCAGGTCTGCCAGCGGCCGCTTCTGTCTGATAGGGGCGTCTGGGTCCTACACACTCACACACACACGTATGAGAGAGTTAGTGGGTGTGTGTGGGTGTGTGAGTGTGTGTGTGTGAGACAGTGTGTGTGTGTGTGTGTGTGTGAGACAGTGTGTGTGTGTGTGTGTAGTGTGTGAGAGTGTGTGTGTGAGAGTGTGTTGTGTCCCACTGAGCCATAAATATTTCATTCTTCCAGCCAGTAGGCTCTGTAACAAGACACCATCATCACTTTCCCTATGTGGCTGTGTGTGTGTGTGTGTGTGTGTGTGTGTGTGTGTGTGTGCGAGAGAGTCAATGTCTAATCGTGTACACACTGCATCCAATAAACTAGGCTAAGTTTGTATCACAAATTAGTATGCATACATCTATCATACATCTGTATGTTTTATGTGTGTGTGTGTGTGTGATAAAGAGATGTGTGTGTGTTAAGTGTGTGTGTGTGTGTGAAGTGTGAATAATCCCAGTCTGGTTGTGGCTGTTCTCACAATGCCACACGATAATCTCCAGATTACCAGCCAGTCCTGCCAACCCCCATGGGGCAATGCATGATGGGCCAGTTTATCCAGAGGGTGAGGGGGGGCATCACCATGCCAGAGAGATAGAGAACAAAGACTGAGTGCAAGTGAGCGACACACACACACAGATATCTCTGTATCACACACACACACACACACACAGATATCTCTGTATCACACACACACACACACACACACACAGATATCTCTGTATCACACACACACACACACACAGATATCTCTGTATCACACACACACACACACACACACACAGATATCTCTGTATCACACACACACACAGATATCTCTGTATCACACACACACACACACAGGGTCTATCAGTGCATGGTACCCCGATGGTGGTGTGACTGTAGAGTCTGGTCTGGGTCCAACTGGGCCGCTCCACTTACTTCCCACAATGCCTCTCTTCAGAGCCCAGCAGGAGGGCTCTGGCCTCTACCCCTCTACCCCTCCCCACACACACACCCCCTCCCCAGGCCCAGAACACACACACTTCTCCCTTTCACCCTCTGTACCACCCTCCCTCCTCTCCCTTACTCAATCGTTGTTTCTCTCTCTCCTTCTCTCTCTCTCCTTCTCTCTCTGAGTGAGGTACTGACATGCTACTACTCAGATCATCATCATCCTCATCATCATCATCAGAGCTGCAGAGCCACCAGCGACTGACTGGGCTCCACACACACACACATATATACACTCACATGCACACTCACTCACATGCACACACGTACACAAAAGCTGATCCCCATCGTACAAACACACCCATCCCACCTCTCTTCCACATTCCTCAACTGGCTGACAAAGCTTCTATCATCTGTGCACATGGGTGTGTGTGTGTGTGTGTGGTGTGTGTTGACAGCCCCCAACTCCCTCACCAACCTCTCAATACCATCCTGTGAGTTTATTCACCCATGATCAGTATGAGGAGGGCTCAGAGAGGGCTTTAACAGGGGCGGGGTGGGGGGGCCGGGAGGGGGGGGGGCACCACTGTATGGCAGGCCTGGGAGGGTGGGGAGGGGGGGCACCACTGTATGGCAGGCCTGGGAGGGTGGGGAGGGGGGCGCACCACTGTATGGCAGGCCTGGGAGGGTGGGAGAGGGGGGGCACCACTGTATGGCAGGCCTGGGAGGGTGGGGGAAAGGGGGCACCACTGTATGGCAGGCCTGGGAGGGTTGGGGGAAGGGGGGCACCACTGTATGGCAGGCCTGGGAGGGTGGGGGAAGGGGGGCACCACTGTATGGCAGGCCTGGGAAAGCCTTGACCAACAGCTGCCACTCCCAGAGTTATAGTCCACCTGTAGTTCTTTATGGAGTTGGCACACATGGAAGCGCACACACACACTGTCTCCCACACACACACACACACACACACACACACACTGTCTCCCACACACACACCACACACTGTCTCCCACACACACACACACAGCAGGAGGTGGACACAGCTGCTGTCCGATGGCTTCACCTGAGATGCTAACTCAGTGGGGGTCCCACCCAGAGGAAGCAGGACCTGGTGGAAACCCTGCTGCAGATGGCTTTCTGAGCTGACAATCTGGGTGCTGGGGAGAGTGGAGCCTCTTCTAAAGTTTTGCTTCTGGATGGTTCTATTCCAGAAGTCTAAACAGCTTCTGAGGAGGAAGTGAGACACACTCACACCCCTTCACTAATTATACTCATTATGCAACCTACAATTAGCCTTCCCCCCCCGACGAAAAAAAAAAAAAAAAGGAAAAACTTAATTATCACTCGACCCCAAAATACACCCTGTGGCCAGGATTGGCCCACAGATCCGGCCTATCAGAGGAGCAGTAGGCTTTTCTTTCTCTACTTCCCTGTCTCTCTGTCACCCCCCCCCCCCCCTCTTCATCCTCACCCCCCTCTACCCAGCCTCCCCCAGACCCCTCTCTCTCTCCCGTAAATAAAAAAAGGAGGAAAAAACATCTAATTGTCTGTCAGGACCATGTGACTGTCACATTCCACATGTCGCCCCCCCCCCTCTCCCCCCTCGGAGCACAGCTGGGGCTCAGCCCCGCCCCCTCAGACTGCCCTGTGTCAACAAAGCTCACACGTGTATTTAAGGAGACCTCATATGCTGTGCAGCGCTCCAGTACCTGGACCTGCCCCTCCACTTCAGCCCTGGACCCCATCCAGCCCTGGACCCACCCAGCCCTGGACCCACCCAGCCCTGAACCCCCCCCCAGCCCTGAACCCCTCCAGCCCTGGACCCCTCCAGCCCTGGACCCACCCAGCCCTGAACCCCTCCAGCCGTGGACCCCCCCCCAGCCCTGAACCCCCCCCCCAGCCCTGAACCCCCCCCCAGCCCTGGACCCACCCAGCCCTGAACCCACCAAGCCATGGACCCACCCAGCCCTGGACCCCCCCCCCAGCCCTGAACAGACAAACAGGCAGAGCAACAACGCAAGCAGGCAGACAGAAAGCTAGACTGAAAGACAGCCAGGCATGCAGACAACTAGACAGACAGACAGGATGTTTAAATAAAGGATCTTCTATATGACACAGATACAGAATAGGATGCCATGTCTTTATCAAGACATTGTGGCTGGTATGAAAACAGATATGGGGGGAGGAGTCTTGGCTCAGAGATACAGAGCTGGCAAGGAACAATATCTGTTATGAATATGTATCACAAGGGTTTGAAACACCATACAATGAAATGGATCTAAAGACACCTCATCAATAAATCTCTAAGAAATGTAACTACTATTGATAATCATTACTGGTTTAGCCCTCTCTTTCCAAAGTTCCTTTTGCTAAAAGCCTGGGAAACTATAGTATCTTAGACAAAGTGTTCAAGTCTTTCCAGTGTTAGGTAACATGAAGAGTTTTGAGGAGAGAAACTGGACTCAGGTCAGTATAATTAGTACCTCCCTTGGGATCTATTTCACAAAGAACAGCCTGGATCTTGATGTGGGTCAATGTCGCAGCAACTGAGAAGTAACCTGAACACACACACACAGGCTTACACAACACAAACATCTTCCAATGGCTACACTATGAGTGTACTACCGTAGCATAAACCAATCAAGTTGGCTTTCGCCTTTATCACCGGAGTGCAATCTGACTGTAAAAACACAAGTGCACTGATCCATTTCCACCCATTATAGCGGTACACCAGATTCCGTTTCACGGGATAACAAACGATCTAGGGTTTGGATTACTGTCAGACTTCAGTGTTCCACTATGACGGCACACAACACCGACATCGACATCACCTCATTCCAGCCACAATTGTCTTCGCTATCTAACGTGTTTCTTCTGAATGTTGTTCACTGTCTTCTTATGTTCTAGATGTACGCATCAAAACAGAGGCAAAACCTTAGCCTACATTTTTCAATACGTGACGCAGTGTTTAAACAACATGCGGTGAATAACCACATTTGATAAGTTTAGACAGCTAAATGTAGCAGTGACTACAACCAGTGACACGCGTTGTAAAGGGGCATTTCCTGGACCAGAAACTTGTGAACACAAACAAATGCAGTTTTACCATCGGAGTATTTAGGCTACCTATTTGAACCATAGCATGGTTTCTAAAACAAGTTCAACATTCTATTGACACCATAGAACGGATAAATTACCCATGAGAAAAAACTGTACAGCTCAACTACATACATTTACTGTAGCGATGCAACGTTGCGCTTTCAAGCTGTCTGTGTTGCAATTTCGCAGCAGCGTTAGAGCCGCGATTCCTACTTACAGTGAAATAACGAAACAGACCAAAATACGCCTAAACAGTAGATGAATTACCAGAAAGATTTAGGGTTATTTCCTCCCGACTACCAGACCTTGCTCTGCTCTTCTTCCTCGGAGGCCGGATGCCGTCTTTCCACCCACCAGCAAAAACAGTTAGTCTTCGTCGTTGTGGCTCTGCTCACCTTACTCCGAGATAATAATCTCAGGAGACAACTGTTTCCAAAAGGACAAAATGTACTAAATTCCGTAACTTCACTTCTATAGCAAGAGGGGAGTTTATGGAGACTGAGAACGGATGGTGTCGACAGACGAACCGGGAGGGTTGAAATCTGTGGCTGCCCGCATTCTGACGCCTCCGCCTAGTGCTGCTGTTACCCGCCGACATACGAGAGAGGATGAAGTGGTCTTTTCGAATGGAGACTGAACAGCGCCGCCTGTTAAAGGAACGGCCAAGGGCCAATATGAGATT
Source organism: Hypomesus transpacificus (assembly GCF_021917145.1). Taxonomy (NCBI): domain Eukaryota; kingdom Metazoa; phylum Chordata; class Actinopteri; order Osmeriformes; family Osmeridae; genus Hypomesus; species Hypomesus transpacificus. The sequence goes on from NW_025813793.1 coordinate 75,793, forward strand.
AGTAGTTTTGTAGCGCCCCCCGCTGGAGTGAAGATGGCCTCGCATTCCTATGGATAAACATATATTACCATATTCTGACGGTATTTTATGTTTGAGTATGTGAGTGTATGTGTTGACTTAAATCTCAAATCAAAAGTCTCTTCAAGAATAAAACAAGGACATTTTGAAACTGAGGAAATGTTCTTGATCCTCATAAGTTCAAGTGCTATTTCAAGTTTTTTTTATACATTAGTGCCTGTAACTACTTAACCAACCATATAGCCTGCATCATTTATCTCTCTATCTTCCTCTACCCCCCCCCCCCCCCCCTCTCTCTGTGTCATTGAAGTTATGTATCTTAAAACCTTTCACCTAGTTGGATCGTTGGTAGTCAGATTCATGTTCTAGAACGGGACAGTTTGTGAACGGTTCGTTCCAAGACCCTCAAAAGGATACTACATAAACTTCAATCGCCTTACAAAATGTCCCGAGCCGCTGACAGACTGAAAGTGTTCCTGAATCATCTGGATCGGTCATCTTTTATTGTATCCTTTCCAGGGGAGCGAATTCGGTGCATGAAGACTGTCTTTGACGGTGTTCGACTCGATGTGCGTCGCTACAGCCATGCAAGATAGACCGGGGATGTGCACCAGACAAGCTATGAGCGGGCCTCAAACAAACTCGACATTCAATTTTGTTTCTAGTTTATTAATTTTAATAGTTATTATCCTAGTAGTTAGTATTCTAGTTTAAATCTTTTTTTTCTGGCTGATATTTACACAATTTGAGCACTGTTGCTTTACAGTAGCGGTACGCGGTCGCTTTTGTTAGTAAACATAACAGGTAGCCTATGCTTGATTTAGGCAGTCTTTAACAGTATTTGAATTATAGCTAATAGCGTATGGTTACAATGTCTATGCCTCTATTATAACACACGTGTCTTTAACCGATTAACGTTAAAGCAAGCGTCATCGACTTCTGGACAAAACGTTGCATATTATCACCCACAAGCTCTCAGGTAAGAAAAATATCGCGTCGGCTTTTTTGTTATAAAATGAAATAGGCTAAATTAGAACCAGAAGGAGGTTATAAGCTACCATTTAGACATTTAGGATACTGTCCCATTTGGCACACCATTGCACAACGCTGAGATACTTGTTTTGGTCATTCAACTTTGGTTTAGCCTGATATCACAGCAGTATGAGATCAATAAACATGTCCTCCCGTTCTCAGGTACACGCTCGACAATGACCTTCTGACCCCAGACCAAAGGATCTCCTATGAGGAAAATGGCTTTGTCCTCATCAAGAATCTGGTGTCTGATGAGGATATTGACAGATTCAGGCAAGACACAGTCGTCCACACTCACATAGGCTACTACTGCTACTTTGTAATCAGTAACACATGCCATGATGACAACCAGGTCTGTCGCTTTCAACGAGATCTGGAGGCATTCTTCGACTCCGAATCTAAAACGTGTGTACTTGGATGTGTGTGTGTGTGTGTGTGATGCAGGAGGGCGTTTGAGAGGATCTGCAGGAGAGAGGTGCAGGTCCCAGGGTTGGTGGTGATGAGGGATGTGGCCATCTCCAGGTCAGAGTTCGTCCAGGACCAGAAGGCCGTGTCCAAGTTGCAGGGACTTCCAGGAAGACTCAGAGCTCTTCCGCTACTGCTCCCTGCCCCAGGTACCACACACACACACACACACGCACACAGGAACACACACACAGGAACACACACACACACTCCACGTAACTGTAATAAACATAAATAACACTGTTCGCACACACATACGAGCCTACTTGATCCAGTTCACATGTTTAACATGTTTCCGTGTTTCCGCCTTAGATCCTGAAGTTTGTGGAGTGTTTCACTGGACCCAACGTCATGGCCATGCACACCATGCTGATCAACAAGCCCCCAAGATGCAGGTGCTGAGCCAAAACTGACCCCTGACCTCAAGCCAGAAACCACCTCAATATCTCCACAGTGTGTGCAGATCATCAGTACATATGTTCCCCTGACCTCTGACCTTTGACCCTGCTCTCAGGCAAGAAGACATCCCGCCACCCCCATGCACCAGGACCTACACTACTTCCCCTTCCGGCCGGGCGGACCGCATCGTGTGTTCCTGGACCGCCATGGAGCGGGTGACGAGGCAGAACGGCTGTCTGGTGGTGCTGCCCGGAACACACACTGGCATCCTCAAGGAACATGACTACCCAGAGTGGGAGGTGAGACACACGCCTGTGGGTGTGTCTGTGGGTGTGTCTGTGGGTGTGGGTGGAACACTACACTCTCACTGGCAGCACACACATGCAAGCACTGCCATACAATGGGGTGTCTAGGTGAGACACTCACACAACATCACACTTGCACATGTAAACAAACTCCCCCCCCCCACACACACACACACACACAACATGTACTGGTGCTACAAACACTCTCAGATAATGGCACATGTGTCATCACTGTCACCTGTGTCTCCTCAGGGTGGGGTGAATAAGATGTACCACGGCATCCGAGACTTTGACTCCCAGCATCCCAGAGTGCACCTGGAGATGGAGAAGGGAGACACAGTGTTCTTCCACCCTCTCCTCATCCACGGCTCTGGCATGAACCAGACACAGGGCTTCCGCAAGGTAAGCTCTCCAACCAAACACCCCTCTCCCTAGAACACATACACGACCCCTTTGGAATGTTTATCCTTGTGTGTGTGTGTTAGGCCATCTCTTGCCACTACGCCAGCTCAGACTGCTACTACATCGATGTGAAGGGGGACTACACAGGAGAACATTGAGAAGGAGGTGAAGGAGATCGCAGCCAGGAAGTATGACATTGGCGACAGCATCACCTTCCAGGTAGAACACACGCCTTCAGTGTTACTGTGTGTGTTGTAGAACACACGCCTTCAGTGTTACTGTGTGTGTTGTAGAACACATGCCTTCAGTGTTACTGTGTGTGTGTTCTAGAACACACGCCTTCAGTGTTACTGTGTGTGTGTTCTAGAACACACGCCTTCAGTGTTACTGTGTGTGTGTTCTGACTTATTTTATCCCTGCAGGACACCTGGGCAGTCAGGGGTCGTCTGGTGCAAGGGTGATAGGACATCTCTGTGATAGAGCCCGCCCACCATAGCGGGACAGCCACTCACAGATGTTTCTGTCAGCAAATCAGAAGTGTTTCAGTGATTGGGATAGACTTGAGAAGAGATGAAAAAGGGACATTTAATCTCAACCTTAACAAAAGTGGAAGACGTTTGCCATATAATACTAAAAAAGAACAGTGAGTGAGACAGGTATCAGTCGAAGTGTGTAGCATGATAATTCAAAGATTTATCTTTCATAAATAAGAGTATGTTTTAGTACACTTTAGAAATCGGAGGTACTGTGTTGATTAGAACAGTTCAACAGAGACTCGAGAAACGAATGCCTTAATGTTGAAGAATCATAAAGCACTTACATTGATACTGTTGCCTTAATTGTCATATTTCTAATCTTTAATCTAGATGCTTTTTAACCAGGTCCCATAACCCTGTGTTTGTATGAGTAATAAAGAGACTAATTATAAAATATAGCTCTTGTCGTGATACTGCACTGTTCACCCATAGAAACAGACACACACACACACACAGTTTTGAAACGAAGAGTGAGGTGTTTCCTGCCTTGGGCTTACCTTCTGTGGAGGAACCAAAGAAAACACCTGACGTGTGTGTGTGTCTGGTGTGTGTGTGTTCATGTGTCTTAAGCATGCAGAAGAGAACAGTCAATCCATTCAAAGTCACTGAGAACCCTCTCAGTCTTCTATTAATGCAGACACAGGAAATCCTGCAGTAAAGAACACAGTAGAACTGGCGATCTTTTCACTGGTGGCAATTACTGCACACTTTTGTCTTTCCACACACACACGCCCCACTCCAGGACGTGCCAAGCAAGAGGTCTGCATTCAGTCAAATTGAAAGCAGGACTGCCGATAGTCAACAGAGACACAATCCGAAACAGCGCACCTGCTCAGTCTCTTTAACATTCCATCTGAGGTGGGAGTCAGGTGGCTGAGCGGTTAGGGAATCGGGCTAGTGAAGGTTGCCAGTTCGATTCCCGGCCGTGCCAAATTATGTTGTGTCCTTTGGCACTTCACCCTACTTGCTTCGGGGGAATGTCCCTGTACTTACTGTAAGTCGCTCTGGATAAGAGCGTCTGCTAAATGACAAAATGTAAATGTAAGGTTGCACTCGACCGCACAGTATTTACTGTATTTAAGCATTAACTCAGCAACACTCCTGAACGAATTCCCTTCCTGCATCGACATGAACGTAGCATCGATACATCAAAACATTCTGTTCCCTTGGAGTTTTCAATAATGACAAATATAAATAATTTCATGAAGAGTAACGAATCCCATAGATGTGTGGGAGCTTTTGCGTTTAGGCACCTCAGGTTCTGAGACAGCCTGTGATGAGGGAGGTTATATTAGTGCAAGATCAAGCCGTGTTGCTGGAACGAGCTGTGCTCATTGGAACAATCGGGTGAGATCATTGGAACCAGAGGAGATGATGGTTCCAATGAGCATGGTCCTGACATGCTTCAACCCCACACACACCTGGGTGTCTAGAGAACACACACTATTCTACACAGGACAAGAATGATAAAAATCAGCACCGATAAATCTCAGACACACACACAAAGGGGCAACGACTACATGGTAATTTCCAGTAAAATTGTACGATACTTGATTGGACAGTGATGAGAGATTTGTCCTCAATTGCACTGAATCAGATCCGATGTATTCTCTTCATAATCCTGTGTGTGTGTGTGTGAGTCTGTCTTTTCACCACCACAGTCCTGTGTTTGAAACTGAAATCGCTTCGGGATTTCATTATGCATACTGATCGTACAATGCTTTCAGTGTGCGGTTTAGTACACCCAGGTTGTGTTCCAGAAACTCCTCTTTCTCCTCCCTCCCCTCCCTCCCTCTCCTCACCCTCTCACCCCTCCCTTGGGTGAGTGAAATTCCATCTGTCCCCAATTCTGACTCTCCCACCCTCTCTATCTACCCTCCCACTCTCTCCATTCCTGCCCTCCTCCCTCCCTCCTTCTCTCTCTAGTTCGTTTATTGCAGCTTTTCTTCCAGTCGAGTGCCCCAGCGATCTACATGATGACCTGGACCAATCTGCTCTTCATCTCCCTGCTCGCCACCCTCCTCACCCTCACAGGTGTGTTTACCCTCATATGGGTTGGATTAGGGGGGAGGAAACGGCAGGTTTGTGTGTGTTTGTGTGTGTGTTTGTGTGTGTGTTTGTGTTTGTGTGTGTGTTTGTGTGTGTGTTTGTGTGTGTGTGTTTGAGTGTGTGTTTTGTGTGTGTGTTTGTGTTTGGTGTGTGTGTGTGGTTTGTGTGTGTGTTTGTGGTGTGAGTGTGCATGGGGAGGTGTTAGATTTTTCCAGGCAGTTCTCTTGGAACTCCTTTGACGTGGAGTTATTTTCAACCATCTCTCTTTCACCATCTCTCTGTCTCTGTCTCTCTCTCTGTCTCTCTCTCTGTCTCTCTCTCTCTCTCTGTCTCTCTGTCTCTCTCTCTCTCTCTCTCCGTGTCTCTCTCCCTTCTCCAGGCTTCAGTGGGGTGGAGGGAGCAGCCGTCAGGGACGATGGCAAAGCAGAGGAACCCAAAGGTCAGTCTAACAAAACCACACCTTTCCTGCTCACGCCCCCCTGACCCTCTAACGACCCCTCCTGTGACCTCCAGCCTCTGACCTCTGACCTGCAGGATCAGCAGCCCGGGTCTTCATGCCTGAGGCGGACGCCTCCAACTTTCTCAAACGCCGCAGTCCGTCGCTACGCCAAACACCAGGCGGAGATCCTTGGTGAGTCGGCTGCTCCGTTTCTCTAAAGGGACGTTGTCATGGAGACGAGGGCAGGGCGGAGGGCGCGATGGGGGTGCTGATGGGGGGCGCCGATGGATGAGGATGGAGGGCTGGGGTTGAGGTTGTGGTCGTTTCCCACAGGTGCCTGCACAGCAGACGTCTGTCAAAACGTCTTCAAATCCATCTGCTATGCTGTCTGTCTGTCTGTCTGTCTGTGTCTGTCTCTCTCACACACACAAACACACACACACCTAGATAGACAGACACACAAGGTTGCTGGAGGTAGCAGAAGGAGTGACAGGGTAGCATGGGAGCAAGGAGAGCAGGGCCCCAGATACTAAGCACTGTGCTGGGCAACAGCCTGGGGAAAAGTTTATTTAGAAATCCTGTCCATGTGTGTGTGTGTGCCTGTGTGTGCGTGCGTGTGTGTGTGTGGAGGGACTGCCGGGAGGGAAGAGACGCTCTCAAGAGCTCTGCAGGAGCTGAGGATGGAAAGTGTGGAACAACTAACCCTAACATTGTGGAGAGGAGGAAGAGATAGGACGGGGACGAGGGGGGGAGAGGGGAGAAGGAGGAGAGAGGGAGGGGGGAGAGGAGAGGAGAGAAGGAGGAGGGGGGGAGAGGAGAAAAGGAGGAGAGGAGGAGGAGAGTGGAGGGGGGGAGAGGAAAGGGGGAGGAGGGGGGGGAGGAGAGAAGGAGGAGAGGAGGAGAGTGGAAGGGGGGGGAGAGGAAAGGGGGAGGAGGGGGGGAGAGGAGAGAAGGAGGAGAGGAGGAGGAGAGGTGGAGGGGGGAGGAGAGAGAAGGAGGAGAGGAAGAGGAGGACTGAGATTGATTCTGAAAGGGCTGCTCCCCCTGTCTCGTTCCAGAGTGTACTCTGTGTGATACAGAATGATCACGAGGGACTGAAGAAGTTGATTAAAAAGAGGTGAGGGAATAAGAAGCAGGCAGTCATGAGTCTCCTCCTGAGGCCCATGTCACTGGGATGCTTGATGAGATAAATAACTGCTCAGACACTGAACCGTGTGTGACTGGTTATGCTTGTGTCTGACTGAATTCACGCCAACACTTAAACCAGGACATTAGATTAGGACAACCAGGTCCACAGTGCACAGTACCTGGCATGCGTGACTTTGGATAAGATTCAGGCAAGTGTGCTCAGCCAAAAATACTTGAGTCGTTATGCAACTAAGGCAAAAGAAAACACTACCTCAATGACCCGACCACCTCATGTCCCCCCTCCTCCTCTTCCAATCCTCCCTCTTTCCCCCCCCCCCCCCCTCTCTCCTCTCCTTTCTCCCCATCACCACCCTCCCCACCCCTCCCCCTCTCTCTCTCCTCCCCAACCATCAACACCCTCCTCCCCTCCCTCTTCTCCCCCCCCTCCCATCTCTCCTTCTTCCTCCCCATCACCACCCCACCTCTCCCTTCTCCCTCCCTCCCTCCCTCCCCCCCCCTCCTCCCTCCCCATCACCACCCCCACCCCTCCCTTACCTCCACCCCCCCTTTTCCCCTCACCACCCCTACCTCTCTCCTCCCCCCACCATCACCACCCCACCCCCGCCTCCCCCTTCCCACCCCTTCCTCTCTCCCCCCCCCCCCCCCCCAGCGGAGCAGAGGGTGAGGCTGACGGCTGATGAGAGGAGGAGAGAGTACTACGACGAGCAGAGGAGCGAGTTTGAGAACTATGTGGAGGAGGAGCGTGACGGTGAGACAGACTGAGGTCCAGCTGCTCGCTGCGGCCGACTCTCCAACGCGATTTAGGATGTATTTAACTGAACATGGTGGTGTGGTAAGGGCCTTAACGTAGGGGCCCAGGTTTGATTACAGCCCAGGGGCTTTTCCCTCTAACTAACTCTCCCTCCTCCATCTCTCTCCCTCCTCCCTCCCTCCCTCCTCCTCTCTCCAACTCCTCCTCTCTCCAACTCTCTCCTCCCTCCTCTTTCCAACTCCCTCCCTCCTCTCTTTCCAACTCCCTCCCTCCCTCCTCTCTCCAACTCCCTCCCTCCCTCCTCTCTCCAACTCTCACCCTCCCTCCTCTCTCCAACTCTCTCCTCCCTCCCTCCTCTCTCCAACTCTCTCCCTCCTCCCTCCTCTCTCCAACTCTCTCCCTCCCTCCCTCCTCTCTCCAACTCTCTCCCTCCCTCCTCTCTCCAACTCCCTCTCCCTCCTCCTCTCTCCAACTCCCTCCCTCCCTCCTCTCTCCAACTCTCTCCCTCCCTCCTCTCTCCAACTCTCCCCCCCCCCTCCCTCCAACTTCTCCCCCTCCCTTCCTCGATGTCCAGAGCAGAATGAGAGGACCAGGGAGAAGACGGAGCAGTGGAGAGAGTTCCACTACGACGGCCTCTATCCTCGCTACGACCACAACCGCCACTACGTCTGAGCAGCACCAACACAGGGGCAGGGGGGGGCGTGTCGACACAGCAAGCCTCAGTCATGATTGGCTGGGCCCTAGTCATGATTGGCCGGGCCTTAGTCCTGATTGGCTGGCCTTGTGACCGTCACAGCTGTGTGTGTACAGAGTAGCATCCTCTGGCAGTGTGAAGCTACACACCTCTGAAGCTGCTCCTTCCTGCTTTCCAGGACACTAGCGTTTAGCTAGCGTAAAACTATAACTGCTCTTTTTACAAACTAGAGTCATTCAAATGCATATCTGCAGGCGTGTACAATAGCCGATAACAACCGGCGTGTGGTTATTAGGCGCTTTAAAAACCTCTCGCATGCTTATTTGTATCTTTTATATTATCTTGTATTTGTATTATTATTGTATATTCTGATTCTTTTCTTGTCTGAAGCCTAAACTACGACAGACAGCTGCTGTCAGAGTCTCCTGACAGACAGGACCACTAAGAGTCCTTACTCTGCTGGTCCAGGTTGTCTTTAGTTAAACTGCACACACACACACACACACACAACATCAAAAATACGACCTGTAACTCCGTTCAAGAACCGTTCAATAAAGATGATTCCAATTGTAGTGTGTCATCATGATTCTTAAGTTCTATGACAGAACTCTCAAGCACAGGCTAGCAGGTAGAACCCAGATTCCTGAGGGGAGACAAAGATAGACAGGGGGAGGAAAAAAGAGAGAGAGAGAGAGGGAGAGAGCGTCATGGAGAACTCATCAGTCTGAGATAAACGTCTGGATTCCGTGCGAGCATTCCAACATTCCATACAGTGGAAATGGAACACGCCGGGTGCAGGAGAGAGGGGGGGGGGGGAGGAAGGGAAGTAGAAAGTATCAAAAAAGTATATTAAAAAAAATACAAACGTGAAAGAGAAACCAACCAAACAGGGGTTCACCCTGCAGCGGTGCTACCTGACCCTAACACTAGGATGGTCGTTACCTAACTTAAGAGAGAGGTAGTAGAGCTGTATAACCTGACTGGGACCCATTTGACTGGATGTGAATTACTGGCAGGGGATCGGGCTAGGGGCAGTAACTGCCTCTAGATGTTTCTTAGAGTGTTGGATGAAGAAGCAAAGCAGATCACTGGTAAATCACTAAACACGATTTAATAATCCCAGCCTGTGCTGCTGGTAGTCCCATAATAACAAACTTTACAAACCACCATCCATCTCACATTTCAGTAAAAACACAATAATTAAAAGTCCATAATCCACTTACAAAATGTCGTTCACAATCATGAAACCTCTCCCTTCAAATGAAATAAAAACCGTAATAAACATAAAATCTTTGACACTACCAACACCTGCAGCTGAAGATGATGATGATGGTGTTTACATCATGCTGCTGATGATGATGATGAAGGGTGTTTACATCATGCTGCTGAGATGATGATGATGATGAAGGTGTTTACATCATGCTGCTGAGATGAGGATGAAGGTGTTTACATCATGCTGCTGAGATGAGGATGAAGGTGTTTACATCATGCTGCTGAGATGAGGATGAAGGTGTTTACATCATGCTGCTGAGATGAGGATGATGATGAAGGTGTTTACATCATGCTGCTGAGGAACCGGGGCTGCTCCTCTCCCCGGGGCTGTAGGAGCTCTCCTGCTATCTTAGGCCCCGCCTTCTCCTGCACACAGGAAAAGGAAATGGTCATCGTACAGGAAACAGGAAGTCATCATCACCCAAGGAAGCTACAGTGGCCGGCATCCACACCAGAGCTGGGCTAGCTTACCTTCAGCATGCCATCTCTCTCCCACTTGAACAAGCCACAGTTGCTAAAGCAGGGTGGAAACAAAACAACAAACATCAACTCAATATACTGTCAGAAAAAGTGAAGTTGAGGTTGTAGAAAGAAAGGTTGTGTGTGTGTGTCCCACCTGCAGTGCTTGTTGGGCAGGCGGTCCAGGGCGATGGCCCTCTGTCCACAGGGACACTTGAAGAAGCGCTTGAGGGCGTCGTGCCACTGGAGGTGGTGGTTCAGCTCTTTGCACCTGTCTGCTGGCTTGAAGTAGGTGTACTTACACTGCACACACACACACACACACACACACCACACACACACACACCACACACACACACACACACAGTTTCATCTCTACATATATAAAGGGTGTCCAGGTATACAATGTTCATAGGTACTCTCAGGGGAATAAGGCCTTGCATGATCAAATGCATTTTATACGTATATGTATTATGCATGTAGAGTGTTGTTTCAGGTACAGTGGTGTGTTGTGTACAGGTGTGTAGTGTGTACGGTGCGTACGGTGTAGTGTGTACTGTGTACAGTGTGTGTTGTGTACCAATGTGTGTGTGGTGTGTTCATGTACAGCAGAGCCAGGATGCTTTCCAGAGAAGCGTGGGGAAACACTCACGTTCCTGCAGGTGACGGCTCTGCACTTCATCTCCCTGATGTTCCTCATCTTCTCCTCCAGCTGTTCTTCTTCACCAGGGGGTCGAAGTATCGCTCCTGCAGCTGGTACTCAGCCTGGGGATGGGGGGCGGGGCGGGGGGCGGGGACACAGAGGGGAACTATTACATTTGGGTTGGAGGGAATCATTAAATGGTCACAGGGTAGGATGCTTGCATTCCTCGTCTAATTAAGACAACGTTGAGTAGCTGTAACTACGGTAACTTCACTGCACATCTGTGAGTGGTTCGGCTCGGAGGTTGCCGTGGTACCCAGACTTACGGCCTGTAGCTCCGCCCCATGGCGGGACTTGGCGTGAGGATCTTCTGGAACTCCTCTGATTGGATGTAATCCAGGTTCTCCCGCCTCTTCTTCTGGGCTGGCTCCTCCCCCTCCGGGCCTGGCTTGTCCTCTGTACGTGTGCGGTCGGAACAGGAACGAACGGTTCAGGCAGGGATTTGGACCTTGGAACTTGTGTGTGTGTGTGTGTGCAATAGTGTAAATGTATGTTTGTAGGTGGTGAAGTGTATGTGTGTGCGCGTGTTTGTTTACGGTGTGTGAATGTGTGTACATGTCAATAGGTGTGTGTGTGTTGATACTGATGTGTGTGTGTAGGTGTTGACAGGTGTGTGTGTGTGCGTACCGTCGGGCGAGGCGAGGTTGCTCTCCACCCTGGCGCTGATGATGTCACCGCTCCTCTTCCTCTTCACGGCGTTGGGGTCTTCCTTCGCTAGCCCCTCCCCTTTAGCCCTCAGCTTCTTCAAAGCAGCCAACTGGAGAGAGAGAGGGGGCGGGACTGTCAGACCGACCTCTGACCTTTACTCACAGACCACAAACTAAAGCCATCGATTCAAAAATGAGGAAATATGAGGAATAAGAGGGAAATATAAGAGAACGCCCTCTCCAACACAAGTCTTAGTCAGCCTATCGTCACTATGACACTGACGCCACCCCACCTTGGCAGCTGATAGGCTGAGGGAAGAAGGCGGAGGTGGAGGGGTGTGGTCGTAGAACAAGATGTCGTCTCCGTCTGTGAAGCCTCTTCCCAGGGTGGGGGTGGCTGGGCTCTGGGGGGCCCGGGGGGGCCTCGGAGGCAGCTCTGGGGGAGAGCAGGGGCCAACGGGCGGGGCCCCCCGGAGGAGCGGGGCCCCCCAGGGGAGCGGCCCCAGAGTTCTGGAGGATCCTCTTCTGGATCTCTTCCGCCCGTCGCTTGCGGTTCTCTAACAGCTGCTGCTGCTGCTCTCTGCTGTTTCAGGAGGTCAGAGGCCGAGATGGACTGGAGCCCTCCTCCAGCAGAGCCCTGGGAGCCTGGGGAGAGAGAGGGAGGGAGAGACAGGAGAGGGAGAGAGACAGGAGAGGGAGAGAGACAGGAGAGGGAGAGAGACAGGAGAGGGAGACACACAGGGAGTGAGACACAGAGAGAAGAGAGAGACAGGGAAATAAAGAGAGTCTGTCAAAAAGAGTAACGAGGGCAGAGGCAGAGAGAAAGAGACAAACGGGGCGACCAGCGACAGAGAACCAGCGATGTGACGTGCCAGGCTGACCTGCAGGCTTCTTGGCTGCGTGGGTCAGGTGCTTCTTCAGCTGCAGGGCTCCAGGGGTGGGCTGACACAGAAGGCTCTTGAAGTCATCTGAGCATCCCGACACCTCGTTAGAGCTCAGCGCTGCACACACACACACACACCTCGTCAAGAGTCAAACCTCCTCTCCTCTCTCTCTAATACTGTCTCTTTCCCTCACTCTCTCTAATACTGTCTCTTTCCCTCACTCTCTCTAATACTGTCTTTTCCCCTCACTCTCTAATACTGTCTCTTTCTCAGTGGCATTCATATTTTCCCTCCCTCTTTTCTGTGTCTGTTACCCTCCTCATTCCCTTTAAACTCCCTCTCCTTTCTCTCCCAAACCCCTTTCCTCCCTCTCTCCCCCTCCAGTCTCCCCCAAACCCCCTTCCTCCTTCTCTCCTTCTCCATTCTCTCCCAACCCCCTTCTCTCCCTCTCTCCTCCTCCAGTCTCTCCCAAACCCCCTTCCTCCCTCTCTCCTCCTCCAGTCTCCCCCAAACCCCCTTCCTCCCTCTCTCCTCCTCCAGTCTCTCCCAAACCCCCTTCCTCCCTCCCCTTTCTCTCCCAAACCCCCTTCCTCCCTCTCTCCTCCTCCAGTCTCACCCAGCGTCTTGGCCTGGCTGGCCAGCTGGTCGGAGCCCTTGATGAACAAGCTGCTCAGGGTGGTCTGGTTGGGCTTCTTGGGGTGCGAAGCCGACCTGTGGACCAGGTTAAACACACTCAACCACACATCAGGAAATACAATACCAAAACGTAGGAACAGACACACACACAAATACAATCCTAAAAGACACAAAAACAACAACACAAAAACGAAATCTTGAACAAATAGTAACACACA